>NW_009625515.1:1790-30600 GCF_000690535.1 Cariama cristata | reverse complement strand
CCGCACAAGCAGGACAGTGGCGGAGGGAACAACCCCAGCCAAGCCAGCCAGCTCCTCCAATGCCGTGCCATTGAGCATTTCACAATACGGGTGAGTTTTATGAAACTTTTTCTCTCCGTAAATTGAACTCAGTTGTTTTCTATTACAAAACATGTTTCTGTACCTAAAGGGAAGCCCATGCTGCACAGACAGTGTAAAAAGCTATGAAGGCAAAGCACGTGTGATTCCTCATCTGTCCATCGTCCACAAACCTGACTGGTACCCAGAGACCAAAAAGCCAGGTAACCTCGCACAACCAAAAGCACACTTGGGTACCACACAGAGGACATACTATACATAAACATAATTTATTACCCAGCTCCATGGATGCTTCCCACCTAATGCCCAAAAGAAAAATCCCTCTGGCATCCAAATCCACGCTTGCCAGCGCACGGTCCTGCTAGTACACCATGTTACCATCAGACAAATGCATTTTCCAAACCCAGAACTCTCTTCAGCAGTTTCTGCGCAAAACCAGATCTACACTCATTGGTAATGTCTTGTGGGGAACACAGATTGACTGCTCCTTGTAGACCTCAAAGTCCCATTACCTCAAGCAAGAGAGAGCTGAAGGACCCTCCTGCACGTACCCAGCATCACCAAAACCTGCAGTAGCGACTCAGAGCAGACGGGGAAAACGCAGTCATCGTGTCCGACACAGGGGATGACAAATAATTCTTCATGGCGTAGGAGGGGAATCATTTATTTCACAGTTGCTTTGTACCTATACAGAAGTCTTGGCACTGAATCTTAACTATGCCTTGAATGCTCCTATGAGACTGCGAAGGCACTTTGGGGGATCATGCAGTGTTACTATAAATATATGAAGAAAAGAAATGGGGAGCTACTCCCACCAAGCTACAGTAGCATCTTGTGTAGTCCATTACAGACTGCTAAGTTGGGAGAAAATCTTGAATTTTCATCAGAGACAACCAAAAGGTCAGCCTTTCTTATGGGATTTCAGCCATTTGAGTGCCCTTTTGAGCTACAATCTTGAAATTAGGAATAATTCATTCATTACAGACTGCTGATTAAAGGCATGGGGGGGGGAACAGAAATTTGACATTTCTTTCCAGTTCACCAAAAGGTCAGTCTACTGATTTACAAAATTTATATTAATTTTAACTCTGAGGCTGTCACACTGGGCATGAGGCATCCAATTTGGAGAAATTAAGGTCACTTAGGGTCTCTAGTTGCATTTATCATTTTGAATGCAAAAAGTTCTCAACAGCAAAGCCAATACCGAGGGAGTCAACAGCCAAAGTCACCCAAACTGGGGACAGCTGCCAATTTTAAGACACTAAAATGCACTTCTGTTTAAGAGAACCCAGGTTTTAAGTTTCTTCTTGCTGCATGTTGCCAGATATCAACTGCTATTGCTTCATGAAACAGAGACAAACCAGAATTGAGGGTTGAACCATCTCCCATGGCAGACCCAACAGTCCTCAAGGTGTACTGTCCCTGGTCTGGGCTCACACCGGCATCGGGCACCAACGTCACCAGCTCTGCTTGCCACCACCAGCCAGCTCAACTCCTCGAAATCCTCCATTCAGAGCTTAAGAACACTGAGAGATGACGCCAAGGAGGAGGAGGAGGAAAAGGAGGCAGCATGGAAGTCATCTTCTCAAGCAGCTGGAGCAGAGGAAGGCATGTTTCAGAATTGACTCAAAGGCCACTGAGAGGAGGGTGGGAGGTGTCTCCCACAAACATGGAAAATATGGCAAAGCCACAAAGCACGAACCAGCCCTCAAAGGTGCTGTTGGAGCTCAAACAGCCGTCGCGACGGCCCAAACACAAAGCTCAGTTGCCTCGCGCTGCTATATGGGAGCGAGAAGATAAGGAAAGTCCAAGCGATACCTCCCAAAAAACATCAAACCCAGTGACCGACTTGCTGACGTTTATGAGTCCCGTTATTTGGAAATAAGTTATCCATGGAGATTTACAGCACTATAAAGCCCACCTTGTGCAACTGTGGAATCCCTAGGAAAAGCCTGAAGATCCTCCTGTCCCTCCCAAGGAAGCTCTGCTTCGCAGCTCTTCATCAAAAGGTACGGAAAAGCATCCTCACATTCGTAAAGAGCAGCAACAAAGATGGAGCAACCCTGACACCCATTTTCCTGCCATAGTCACCAGCCCAGACCATGTCCCACATCGGGAGCCACCCTGGCCAGGGGATGGCTCCCAGTTTAGGAATAAAGCTCCAGGAAGGCCAAACTCTCACCTGGTCTAAACCAGACCCATTCATACCAGCCAGCGCTGCTGCCCTCAATTCTTATTTTAATGGAAACATCAGTTTGGTTTTTTTAAATTTTTCATAAAGACACACTCATAACAATTTGAATGGAGGTCTGTTCAGGCTTAGCAGGCAGAAGGCTGCTCCGGCTGTCGCATCCGTCCGTGCAAACAGGACCTGTGTGCACTCGCGGCTCTGCTGCTTTACCCTGAGTTTTTATACAGCACAGCTGATATTATTTTCTTCTTCAAGCAGGAACAATTAAGGAAACCATCTCGACATTGTGGTAATGTTATGCTCCAGCTATAACCTCTGCCAATCAAACCTTTGTCCAGCCTACCCGTGTTTAAGCTGTAAGGAGGTTTACCTTTTATAACTTCTTAAATATAGAAAGTTGGATTTTACTACTTTCCCTTTAGAAACACAGTTCAATGTCTAGTTCTGTATTAAAAATTGGCCTTGGTGCAACTAGATTTCAAAATAAATTGCTACTTTTTAAACTATTTGAAAATACTAGTTCCTCTTTGTATTTCAGTTCTTTGGGGGAAAAAAATACAAATCCAATCCACAATCAGACATTTACCTTTTTTTCTCCTTTTTAATTTAGTAACTTGTGAATTCATGCATTGACCCAGCCGAACAAAGGGCAAAGACTGTTAAATTCCAGAGCCCAGGAAATACTCGGTTACTGATTCAAGGCCTTCTGCAGAGTTTAAAAAATAAAAATAAAAATGAGATTTAGTGAGGAGGAGCAGCAGATTTGGAAACGATACTTTTACATTAACAACCAAAAAGGGGAAAAAGGTAAACTGGGAAGAGATTAGCTGCTTGCTCCTCTGCGATGGGAAGATGGAGAGTGGGTTGGAACCCATTAGCCCAATTACATAATAGATTGTTTTGGCCAAATTTGAAGGCAATAAAAGCAGCAAGAGAAATGAACACTACCTAACACAAAGACTGGAGAGGTGGGAGATGGGAGAAAAAGAAAAGGCTTTTTATGACTTTATTTATGCAGTTTCTTTAAAAGGTTTCCCTTCGGCAGCGAAGCACTGAGCAGAGGTAGGAATCTGGTAAACTACCGAAATACGGCGGGGGGTGCCCATGGCGGTGGGGGCAGAGGCGGCCGCAGCGGGCACTGCGGGTCTGTGGTGCTGTCGGGGACGGAAGGCTGGCACACCAACCAAGGGAAAAAAAATTAACTCGAAATTTCCCTGCCTTCCCTTCCTCCTGTCCCTGAAAATCACATTTCATTGAATTCAAAAGCATTCTGAAATTTTACTAGTTTAGGAAAGATTGAATAAGCATGTAATTAAATTAATTACAGAATCACTGCTCTGCATCCTACTGCAGGAACAGCAGTGAATCAACCAAATGGATTCGAAATCACTTCCTAAATGCTTTCCAGTCAAATAAAACTTCAAGAACAGTTTCAAACCACTTACAGTGCAGTCCAGAAATATCCAACCTTTCAACCAGTTTCCTTCACCCGTACAGGGACACGCTCCTAAAGGGCTTGACCCGGTCGGCAGCACTTCCCTTCCTAAACAAACAGCAGCTGCTTGGAGCTGGATGCCTCCTCTCCCGGACTGCATCCCCTGCCTCCATCCCCTGCCCCGTTCACTGCCGCTCAGCCGCTATCCAAGCCGGCTCCTACTGACAGACACCATGCATTTCTAATTAATCATCTCTCTGTTCAATGAGGACATAAGAAAAATGGCTCTGGGAGCTCACAGTTAAAGGGTCCGTTGCAAAGTGCATGCACAAACTGAGGATGGGTGCCAGGTTCCCACTGGGAAAGGTGCCACCAGCACTGTGGCCACTGCCGGCATCCCCTTGCCTGCACCGGCATCAGTCGGGCCAGAGCCAAGACTCAGGTGTCTCAAATGAGGGCTGTGCGTGGTCTCACATGGCCAGCTGTGCCGGTACGGCTGGAGCAAGGTGTGTCTGGTCTTGGTCAACGGGCCAGAGCATCATTCACCTTAGCTGGGGCATATCTACGATCAGAGGAACCTCTTTCTCCGCTATGGAAGAGCAGAAGAGCGCAACTGGAGGCGGATTAGCTATGAACAGCACAAGCTGCATCCCAGCCCTGGCAAACATGAGACCACAAGCAGCAACACGACCACGGGCCGCACCGGGGAGCAGGCACAGGCATCCGCTCTTTTTTTTTTTCGTGCAGCCTCACCCACACGGTTGGGGGCAAGGCTGCCTTTCTGTTAATGCTTAATGTGAAGGCAGTTTCACATACCACCATGTCTGCCAAGCACGTCTGGACGGTTGCCGGCAGCTCTGGATGCGGTGGGACCGTCATGGGGCAAACAAACCCCCTCTGCACAGGGCACGCAGCGAGACTCACGTGCCTCCTCCCGCAGCTCCGTGCCCAGCAGAAGGGCCCAGGGAAGAGGACCACAGAGTTTCCAGGGAAAGCAGTTTGATGACCTGGTGTGAGCTCTCTCCTTTGGACGCTCATCCCCGTTTCCTATAGGAGACGCCGGCAGCTCCTGCTCCCGCTGTGCTGTGCTAACCCCGATCCCGCCAGCTCAGCCCTAGGAGGCTGCAACGCGACACGTGCGATGTGTCCCCCCCAGCGATGCCTTCCAAAGGGCCTCCAGGCACACACGGGCAGAGGGGTGACTGTCACACCGAACCCCAAGCACGGCCACAGAAGCACACACGACTGCTCTGGGGAAACAAAGTGCAACTGCTCAGACCAGAAATCAAACATAAACGCTAACCTGGGTGACTTTGCTCAAATTAAGTGTAGTAAGCTCTTCCTATAACAGTGCTGCTTTCAGAAAGATGTCCATCCACAGCTTTGGTGGCTTCAGTTAGCAATGAAGGCAGTAGCCAAAGCCAGCTTTCATCCACTACCCTACGTGAGATGCTGCCTCAGGGTGAACTGGATAAACAAAGCCGTAAGAAATTGCCAAGACCAGATGGGACTGAACAAAACCCCTTGGGGAAAGGAAAGACGAAATGGCTGAAGCATCCCCTGTGCTGACCACGTTCCAACAGGGGGACAGGAGCTGCAAACCCCACCCGGGGACGTTCTCACAGCTCCGAAGGTGGAGATGTGGGGGACTGAAGATCATTAGTGGGAGAGTGGGCAAAAACCATTAAAATCAAGCAAACTGCTCAAATCAGAGTAGAATTACAAAAAAAGCAATGGATCTGTACTTTATGTCAGGAAAGGGTCAAACCTGATCTCAGTTGGCCTTTATGTCTTAGATACACAGGGAAAATATCAGCTCATTACTCGTCAGCAGTCAAAGAGGAAAAGAGAAGGTAAGGAACTGTTAAAAAAGGTAAAATAAACAGAAAACACAATTGTGCCATGCACATGTCCCAACCGCATCTGGTATTGTGAACACAGCCTGCAGGTCTTGGCCAGCCTCTCCCAAAAAGAGACTACCTCTGGGGAAGGCAGACAGCAAGACAATGAGCAGGAGAACTAAAACGAATGAAAACCTTTCAGCTGAGAGGCGGCAATGGGGGAAAGGAGATGGGACCCCTCAAATGGGTGAAAGATGCTTAAATGCATCCTCCGGTGCCGCAGGTGTGAGCATGGGACGGCACGGGAGGGTTGGGGTTTGCACCACTATCGTGCTCCAACCTGGACACAACCAAGGTGGCAAAGATCTGAGCTGGTGTGCAGGGCAATGTCCACGGCAGCCTCCTGCCAAGGCAGGGAAGAGCAGAGCCCATAGCAGCACCAGCACTGGTGCAGACCCTAAAACACAGCCGGTCCCCTCCCCGTGCAGCACGTGGACCTTTCGCTTGGAGAGAGGTGCAGTGCTTCGTACCTCTTGGTCCCATTACGGCTCACTGGGGAAAGCCCTTTGAGTTAGAGGGAAAGGAAGCGGAGGATGAATTATGCGTTGTTTGACCTCAGGAACGGAAATCCATCGAGTTTCACTACTTCATCACTCTGGTGCTGCCGGCCACGGTGCCAAGATTTCTGCCAGGACCGGTGCAGAGGCAGGGGAGGACACGGTAACGGCATTTTGGGCAGAAGCTTTAAGTATTTGTTACTTGGGAAATGGAGTACAGAAGTACAAAGTATGTTTTCTTAAATATTCAAGCAAGTTATTTAATTTTTCAAAAAGACAATTTTTTACATAGTAGTGCTTTAAACCAAAGGTATCTATTTTCACATTTTTCCGTTTAGCTCAAAAGAATCCCAGTAGCAGGGTAAAATCTTAATGTAAATTTAAGCAGTGTAATGTGGCTTGATAAACCATCAGACACAATACTTCAGGTACCGTACACTTAGCGCAGCCACATGTAGCTCTGGCCACCAGTATTTTATTGGAAAAAAGCCCTAAAATATAAAGGTAGAGTGTGCCCTATTCCAAAATTCAGGAGGCAAAAGGCCCTTTACCTCCACCTCCAGCACTTGGGGAGCAGCAGTCCCCATCCTCACGGCACAGCCAGAATAATGGGAAAGGGTAAGGCAGGCACTAGACGCTGCACGCCAGGTTAAGTAAAACACCGTAATAAAGTCTCACCGTAACAGAAAAACCCAGCTGGTTCATTCACGTCCATCCCTGTGGTATCACCGGCAAACAGAGCAGAGTTTGCTCAGAAATGAGTTTGGTCCCTGGTGAAATTAGGTGCTGCCCTCCATTGACACTCTCCTGATAAAGAGGTTTCGCATACAGAAGAACAGCGTGTCAGGAAAACTGCTGGATTTCCCCCGAGCCTGGGATTTTACCCTTTTTCCTGAGGTATGGTGCTTACCGAAAGCACGCTCCACCGCACCAGTCTCTGCCAAAGTCAGGAACAGAAGGTTGCTTTCATCTCATTTCTCATTACTAACCTGTTATACATCCTGGTGAGATACAGCTCGGGAAGTCATTGCAAATTTTGGAAGAAACAGAGCACCAGAGCTGGAGCAGCCCAAAGCACACCATGTTTCCCAGTCCCTCGGGAGAAGACAGGTCAGACCCCAGGACATTAAGGTCCCCTCATCCCACGGGCTCTGAATTAGTGGGCGACAGCCCAGGGGTGATCGCCCTGTGGGAGGAGCACCCACTGCCGGAGGACAAGCCCCCGCTCTTACCCCCACACCCAACAGCTCTGCTCTGCGTGAACCAAACCGGCTGGTGCATCTGAAGGAACCTGCTCAAGAACCACTTCTGTGAGTCAGGGCAACTGCTCAAAGCCGACGTCCGAAGGCAGCAGCAGGGCTGCAAGATTTCTGGAGAGGGCACAGGGCTGGGAAGGGCAACAGGAACAAGCCTGAGGCTTTCCATGTGTCTTCTCGGAGTCTTCTAGGACTGCGCTGGGGCTGCAAAGGAGCTCAGGGCAAGACCTGACACATCAATGACTGCAGGAAGAAGGAAGATATTGAAGCACAAATATTTTTATATAGCACGTGCTAAACCAAAATCCTCCATTTGACTTCATCTTTAGAGTATGATCCACCAGCTTCTTGGAGAACAAGGACTCCGATGGCCACCGCATGGTTACAGCTGTCTGCATACGCAGCACCTTACCAAACTCTGCGGTGAAGTCTGCAGGCATAAAATACAGTTAATGTGGTAAAAATGCAGTGCAGGCCTAGCAGCAGCTGGAAGGGTGACTGTATTGCTTAGAGGTGTTTTTGTCCCAGGACTCTGTGGCATGACAGGAACTTGCATGGGGTCTGGTCCAAGCCCAGTGGACGTGGGGTACGGCAGGGCAGCACCGTGACCCGGGGAACGTGGCACTGCTCCAGGGCTCAGAAACCCAGGTCCTGCTCCTGTCCGTGGCTCTGGCAACCCTGGGAACAGTTTATTCTTCAACCATTTGTAATCAGACTAGAAACTGTGACTTTATGGTGCTCAGCATCACAAGACCTGACCTCAGCCAGCAATGCTGAGGAGATGATGTAACACAAGCCAAAGCGCCATCGCTATCAAGTCATGCCAGAAAACGGTGTTGGACCCCTGATGTTGTGACCACAGAGGGATGACGACTCCAGATTTGGTGCCCAGCTTGAACCACGCTATGCCTGAAAGCATGTGCTGGGAATGGAGCTCAGCGCTCTGCACTGCACCACGGCCGTGGTGGCTGGGACGGGCTGCAGGCAGGGCAGCCGTCCCCAAACAGCAGCAGGTACTGATGGTAGCACACCTGGAGAGACAGCAAGTCCAAGGACAGCAGAGCCTGCCTGAGAAGTGGGTAATTAAGACACAAGACATTGGCTTTTGCCGAACGACGCTGCGGTGACAACCCCCTGTGAGCTGCTGACCACGCTGCAGAAAAAGCTGCCGAAGGAAACTTCTCCCTTCACATCGGCACCATTGCTGAACTTCAATCTTCTCGTTATTTTTAATGCCACAATCCTCAGCTCCTTACACGACAGAGGTGAGCCCTTGAGTGGCTGATGTGGTCTAATGGTACAGTGTGGTGCCTTCCTCCTCCCCCCCATCCTCCTCCCCTCCCTGTGCCTGCTCCCCTCCATAAGCCACTTTACTCACCAACCTGACAGAAAGCCCTGCCCTTCCCTTCCCTCCACACTTTTTTTTTTTAATGTGCTTTTCCTGGGTTAGGGAGATAAATCAACTCACAGCAGGCTCCAGCAAACACTAGCCCATGAGACAGGCAGCAGAAGAGCATGGACAGAAGGCAGAGGACCAGCACCTCTGTCTTTTGGCAACGGCATGCTCTTGGCTGGGCTCCCGTCCCCACTTGCAGGCTCTGCTCACCACCCACTCCTCCCTTCCACGGGATGACTAGCAGTGTCGTTAACATCCAACAAACGAGGGCTAAGGGAGTTCACACCTCGAGTTATTCAGTAACGCTGCCAGCAAACTTAAGGAGACTACAACGTGCTGGTCTGCCTTCAGATTGCACTTGGAAAATACTCCTTATAAAAAGCGCATAGCTATTTTTAAAGGAAATCCTGGATGCTTCTGCAGCAAGCAGCCGCAAAGGTATCTCAAGCCAACGAGTCAATGGGTTGGATCTGGTAGTCTGACACCATGTCGTTACCCTGCTCCAGCAACAGCGGCCAAGCAGAGAACGAGGCTGAAGTGCCGGCCAAAGCCACGGTCCTGCCGATGGATGCCAAAAGACACAAGAGTAGAGCCAGGAGCATGGCAGGAGGATCTCCAGAGGACACATCAGCTGTTCGCTGGAGGCCAGAAATCACTAACGCAACACAGCGCAGTGCTGAGGGCTGTTACAGCGCAGTGCACGTCACGCCGACCAACGCACAAGATCGCAGGTAGTTAGTCTTGCACTTGCTTTCATAACAGATGATGCAAACAGGTCAATTAGTGAAAGCTCACTGGAGTGAGAATTTCACTGAAAATTACATTATCCAGCCTTTAAAGGCTCCCAAGAATCCTTTCACGGAAGAACTGGTGAAGAAAAAGGATTAATCTCTAGAAATGGAAAGAGCAGAATTTCTTGGGTTTAGGAATAACATTTCACTACAAATCCAGTAACTGGGATGGACCAAAACCAGCAACTCAAACTAAATGTCTTTGAAAGACAGGATTGTTGGAAAATCTTTCACCAGCAAAACAGAGGAGAAGAGACCGAATAATTCACGGAGGGCACTTAGGCAACATCTTGGTTTCATCCACCACGACTACTCCTACAGGCAGAAGGTCTACACAACGACCACTCCTCTGCTAGGACCTGAGCTCCAGCGACGTGTTTTCCCACAGTAAGGTCTCCTGAGAGCGATGAGTCCCCACGCAGTGTCCTGTATCCCAAGGCAATGTTGTTGCAGCCACTCACACCTGTGCCGTGATCCCAAAGGCACAATAAAAGACTCCTTTCGGTCATCTCCTTCCCTCTGTCTTCACTTACCTTTGGGCTGATGGGAGGGACGCTACCCAAATGCAGCGTGTGCAGAGAGCGCAGAGGTATCAGCACTGCAGAGAGATTTCATTTTTACATTCTTTTTGAACATCGAGCAAACCAGTGAGTTCCATCAACAAGGCTGACCCCAAAAGTCTTAATTATATCACCGCATTTTTAGCAACATTGCATATTCATCTCACTGTTAGTTTTCTCCCACTGCCTCCATGAACGATCTCCCTTCTCCTACTCATGCCCACCCTGAGATCCCCCACACCACGGCAGCATGGGGTTCTTCCTAAGAGAGTCCTCCAGCATCCCCATCCTTCAGTCCTTTGGAAAACACACAGACTGTTATCTCCTGCTTCTTCCTTTCCTTCCTATCACTGGCCCAGCTTCCAATGCTGAAACACCACTCAGACTCTACAGTAAGTCTCAGTCCAACTCGTATTGCTACAGGCAGCAACTGCAGACATTTAAACAGCAGAAAGACCCTGCAAGTTCACAGAAATCCATCCTCCATCTGAACATCCTGGTGAGATCTTACCTTGAAGAGCAAGGAGCTGTAGCTTTGAGACTGATCTGGGCCTTAACAAAATGACCCCAGAGCTGAGTCTTTGCATGGTTTGAGAAAGGTGCTTATGACAAGTCTGCACCATGGGAAAGAGATATTCGTCCTCCACTGACCCTGCCAACGTGCCCTGGCCAACCTAAACCTCAAGTCATCAGCCCAGCCTGCACCTGACCCAGCACATGGCCACAGGGCCACACAGACAGGTTTGGGCTACTCCGAGACACAGGGTCTTCACATCTCACTGAACCACGCAAAATTCCTCACACACTTCTTATTGTCCATCTACGCACAGGAATAAAACTTTCCAGCCTCAGTGCACCATGGTAAAAACAGCCTCAAAGTTTTCTGCTGGTCCTATACCAGAAAAGTACGTTGGTATACTGGATGAGGTCCTTCTGCGTCCAGCTGATGGTGGACAGAAGGGGCCCCTTCCCAGCACATTTCTGGCTTCACAATCCCAAAAGCAAATACCAAGGATGTACTTCCCAGGAGGCTACAGAAACAGGGAAAGAAGCTCTCACACAGTCTACACAACAGACTGAATCTCACTCTGAAGCTTTTGACCTCAATTATCTTCCACGAAGAGGAACAAAGGCAGGTCATAACACCTGAAACTTCCTCTAGTGTTTGTTCACATTTTTCCTTTTCCATCTCGGGAACCAGAAGGGTTGATACGACAGAGTCCAGCACTGCTGCACATCCAAGCCAAGCTACACAACAAGCCCTGCCACTTCTTCCCCACAGCTTAACTTCTGCACTCTATAACCAAGTCACCTCTTCTGGTTTGCTCTTGTTCCAACCTAAGCCCCTGTGTCAAGTGAGAACCATCACCTCCCGGTCACTCTTTCTACTCTCAGAGGAAATCATCTGATGACTGGCACCATCGGTCTGATACCTGCAGCAGCCAACCTTGGGATGGAGAGAGTCAACTGGCTAGCTAACCCCGGGATCACTGCAGGGCAAACAAGAAATTCAAGACCAGGTCTGCCAAAATTTCAAGTTTTCGCTACTCACAGAACATATTTCTGATTTTCTTACAATGCAACCTAGGTCTAACAAACTATATAAGACACTGGGACTCGAGGGTAGGTACTTCTATGTCCTCTCACATCTGAACACTAACCATAAGGTCTTCTCCTCCTCCATCCAAGCAAGTCACCAATATTGAGTTTGCACCACATAAACACACTCAGAGAAGCTGGAACGAGAGCAGGTCCCCTGCTACAGGCATGCTCACAAGCAATACTTTCACTTTCCTCTCTAAAGCAGGCTGTGATTTGGAAACAGCAGCGGTGCCAGCTCCAGCACAAGCGAGGCTTGGTGTGGTAACCGCACCTCATTAGCAAATCGTTCCCTCCATCAGGATCTCCTGCTTTCATCTCTTCTTTGTCTGGGCTGATGACTTCAGGACTCCACAGCTCTCCGTTGCTTTTCCAGTAAAACACACAACTTCCTTTGCCGCCAATTACATCTGCTGATTTACAAAAGCTTTTCCTCAAGATCTACATGACTTTCACACAAATATCTCGCACATACTGGTTTTGGACTTTAATTTAACTTTTCTCCCCTTGAATCAAATTACCATTTTCCTCTGATCACAATTTGGTCGAATAAAACATAAAGTTGAAGGATATCAGATTTGAGGAAAAGAAGAAAGCGGAGCATGACAACAGATGCGGCATGCTCTTGTCTTGCTTTATTTGCCCTTCAGCCCAAAAGACACCCTGCTTTCATTAGCACTTAATGCAGGTGAAAATAAAGGGGTTTAATATTAAAAGTGTGGGCACATGGAAAACATCCACTCCGGACCTGTTGGAACTTGCCCAATATCAATGCCAAGCTCTTTCTCTATACGAGGAGCTCTTTCACTCATAAAACTATAACTCCTTATCTGGGCTAATAACGTTCAATATGAAACCTCTCAAATCCCATTTGAAAACTTAAGTACTCGGTATTTAGGATATCTCTCCACTCCATTAGAAACGTAACAGCTTAAAGAATATCATCCCACTGCCATCACCAAACGGGGTAAGTACTTATCTGCTGGTTACAGCCGAGCCCCAAGGTGTGAATCCGGGGTGCTCCTGCCGCTCTCCCACCCCACCAGCTCGTTTATGCCAAGGAAGGATCTCGCTACTTCACGGCCCGCAAAGAAAGGAAGGGTTGTGCAAGGGAACAGTGACCAGGAGGTCCAAGGGCCTCTAGGGGATGAGGACACGGAACGTGGGCTGTGCAGAGAGCAGCATCAATGCCGTGCACAGCTGGACACCTCATTCAAGTAGATGGAGTTGGCAACCCCAAGCTAAACACATGCAGGCAAGGCTGCCAGTCTGAAACACTCTGTGTAAATGTTGTAATGTTTTAAGGGACAAGCCACAATCTACCAACAATAGATCTGGTCACATTCCCAACAAGGCGAATTCCACCCTCCAGTCAAGATGTGACAGCAGGCATCCGGCACTCGCTGACATGGAAACTCGTCTATTGGCAAAGCACTGTCCCTGCAACCACAGCACCCCAGGAACATAACTGAAGAGTCGTGCGCTGCAGCCGCTTGAAACATTGCTAATTTCCTCCCAAATCTGTTGAAATTCAGATTATGGTGGCAGCTGGATGAAAAGCAGGAATTCAGACCCTGGACTCCAGAAATGTCTTTGACCAAGCAGCGATGGGGCATGCTGATGGGCCCAACAGGAGGTGTTCACCACTGGGACAACTTACCCAGCGTAGTACCACATGGAATCCATCCTCATAAACACCAAAAACCAGAACAAAACAAGACCTTCTGGCATTGCTAACCCTACTCTCCAAATCAGAGTAAACAGGTGAAGAGGAGTTTGCAGACCCATCTGTCCCTGCACCAGCCACCAGAAGAATCACCAACTTTCCCAGTCTGTTAAAGTCAATCCATTTTTCTAAATGAAACGTTAACCACAGTGCGATATCAAGATAGAAGACAGCTTTTAATGATATATACAAAGGAGTTTGTAACACTCCACCTCTACTGCGAGGGCAGCTTGCTGAGAAAAGCAACTCTGATCAAAGCTAGAAAATCTTAAATCCAGTGAGCTTACTGAGTAACTGCATAAATTGTCCCCAGGTTTTTACGCACAAGACTCATGAACTTCTAGCCAGAACGTATTCTGTTTGTGGCATTACCTTTTTTCCTGATTTACATGCCTGTTCAACTTAGAGAGGGAGGATTTTGGAGGCGAAGCATACAACAAACGCACATACACAAAAATAAGTCATTTTTACCAGCAATGTCCACTTCCAGATGACAAGTTTTGTGTTTCTGTGCAAAATAATTCTATATACACACACACACAATATATACAAATATACGCATATATACATATACACACACACGTATATATATGTACCTGACAGTCACAAAGGTCATAAGAAAAAGCTAATCCTTCATGACTGTCTGTGGCATGAGGCCACCCCTACACTTAGCAGGTGAGCACAGCAACGAGGCATTTTTGTTGTGCAACGAGAAGACTTCAAGTTTCTTGGCAAGCTGCACATACCTCTTCGTTTGAAAACAATATCCGCACAAAACGAACGTGCCCAAGTGTTTCGTAACTCCCTTTGCTGATTGTGGAGCTTCCAGCACGTGACACAAACTGGGTCCTGGATGCAGGTATGCCGAGCACCTACCAGGGGTATCAAACACCTACCAGAGGCGTTAACCAGCTCATTTACAAATATGCTATTCCTCTATCTCCTGCCTCCAATTCCTATCATCGTCTTCAGTGGACAAGTTTCCTCTGCTAGCTTCTGTCTGCTCTGAATATATCTAAAGAACCCTTTGAAGTCAAAATATTCTTAGCAATTAGATCTTCTCTATTTCTTTTTGCCTTCCTAATTATCCTTTTAACTGCCTTCTGCTTATTTTAATAGATCTTCCTATCCTCCTTCTTACCAGACTGTTTATACTTTCTAAAAGCTTATTGCTTACTGCTTCTAATACTGTTTACATCTTCACTTAGCCCCCTCAGCTCAGTTGCTGCTTTTTGCCTGATTTCAGAGTTAACCAGGGGAAATTTCCTCTCTGATCTCTACAGCAGTTTGTAAATACCTCCCTTTTTTTCTACAATACGCTTCCCTTGTATCTGAGAGAGGGAACGAAGTCTCCTCTAGACCACAAAGCACTGCAAGAAAAATCCATATTCTTACATATCGCTTCAAGCATGCTTCTCTCCGCTGCTTTGCCTATCACTTTTGCATTAGGAATATTAAGCAGATTATTAATGACCGCGTCCCATGTGTTCCCTAACTACCTTATTCATTATCATTTCCTGCCTGAAAAAGTAAACAAATAGCCTTTTGTGCTCAACGTTACAGGAGATTACCTATGAATTTCATTACTTACATCTCTACTAGGGGGAAAAAAACAGTTGTAAGTACTTTGGTTTCATACAAGGGCTTATGCCGGGGTGTGTGTGCACGTGTAGTGGTCCAACGTCGGCAGAGGAGGTTTTGGAGCATCCCTGAGGGTTTGGAAGTGAGAGTAATTTAGGGTCCATTTGGTAGGAGCAAGAGAGTATATCAAAGGGAGGCTCACTCAATATTTTCTCTGTTCCTTATAATCCTTCCCCAACCATCTGCTACTGGACACTGGGAAACAGGATACCAAAAGAGAGAGAGAGAAAGCAAGATCTTTTGTTTAAACCACTGAAAAGCCATTCTTTATAATATAACAGCAATTCTCCCGTCTAACTGCTAAGCTCTGCCAGAAAACTCTGAAACACATATTCCATAGATGCAGAGAATAAGCAACAGCATCGAGATACGCAGCGTCCACAGTTTCCCTTGGTAGTTTGTTCTAATAGCTAATCTCCCCTGCTGTTCAAAATTTCCACCTCCTACTCTTAAAAATATTTTTGCGTCTTCATTTTGTCATCTGAATGTTTGGATCCAGCTTCCAGGTATTGTTTCTTGCTACGCAGTTTGCTAAAATGAAGGTCTCTGGTACCTGCCTTTTTTTTTTTTTCTTTTTCTTTAAACCCATGGAGAATTGGCTCCATGAAGATAAAAATCAACAAGTGAGATTTTTTTTTCCCCAGACTCTTATTGTCAAGGAGAGTTTCCCAAAATATGATGCATGTCCCCAAATGTTCAGGAACAAATACCAATGAGTATTTCCTTTGACTCTTCAAATTGCTTCACTCCACTCACACGGTCTGTGTCTTCTCAACTTCTCAACATCTCTTAAAAAAATGACAGAGCTGAAAATGGGGATATTGTATTCAAGCATAAGCAACAGGAGAAGACAGCATAGCTGTTCTCACACAGCCCTGTTGTTCTGCACACCCGTGGTTTGCATTCCCCCATCCCCACAGACTCCTTGTCATTGCCTGTGCCACAACAGTTGTCCCTTTCCCACCCCAAAGCCTGGTTTGGCATCTTTGCTCCTTCTCAGGTCTCCCCATCCCAAAAGCATTCCCTCCAGCTCTCACCTCCAGATGCACAAATCCTACCATTCACCCTATCAAACAAAGCTCACCCGATGGAGACGAACCAATAACCTAAATCCTTTGAACAGCTACACTCCCTCGCTACCTCACTTCCACCAACCCTCCGGCCATCTGCAAGCACAACCATCA
Source organism: Cariama cristata (assembly GCF_000690535.1). Taxonomy (NCBI): domain Eukaryota; kingdom Metazoa; phylum Chordata; class Aves; order Cariamiformes; family Cariamidae; genus Cariama; species Cariama cristata. The sequence goes on along the minus strand of NW_009625515.1, from coordinate 14,345 downwards.
GTCCCCAGCACTGCGGAGCTGCACCCCATGGGGCCGCTGGCGATGCATGTGGCCATCCAAGACCACGTTCACAACCTGTTTCACACCGGTCTGATGCTACCAGAGCATATTTTGGTGCACAACACCAAAACAGACATTTTGCCAGCTCGGCAAATGACACATCCTCCATCATTTCTGCCAAAGAACAAATTCGATTTGATATTCCCATCACCTGTTCCCCTACATTTTGCACACTCCTTTGCTTTGTCAGTCCTCATCCCCAGACTGATGTCAGGCTAAGACACTACAACAGCAGCATTCGCCAAGTTTTCTGGAATATTCTCACTGTATCCAAGTCTTACAGGAGGAAAAAAAAACAGAAACCCAACGGCCAGACCCCCGCAGGAGTCCCCATTGAACATCACCCACGTGTGCCGGCTGGAAAATGCTCCCACCTCCCAGCCCCTGCTCATCGCCCGCCCTGGGTAACGCCGGACCTGGAAGCTCTTCTGCAATGGGCTGTAAGTATATCATACCTCCTCCTTACAAACTGGGAACAGCAGTATTTATTAAACATGTCTAGTTTTTCTGCTTTATTATGCATTTTACCTCTCCTCAGTAGTGATAAGTCTACACAAACCATTATTAGAATTTCTTTTGTTCCTAATACGAATACTTCCTTACTGTTCCTGGCACTGACAGCCACAGATTTTTTTCCCTTGCGTTTTTAACTTCCTTTATCAATTTTCTGCACTTGATAACTTCTAACTCAAGGAAAACTGTCATCTCTTCCTTTTATTATTCCCCCCCCCTCCTTTTTTTTTTCCTTTTTTTCTTTTTTAATTCTCACCAGCACAGCGCTGCCCAGCTCACGCAGAAGAGGAGGCAAGAGGGGAGCTCAAGATCCTGCACAACACAAGCTGCATCTTAGTTTTAGAACAATTTTAAACCCAGACTACGGCTCTTATTTCATGGCAGAGAATGTGAACGACACCAGGCAGCACCTGTGAATGACACAGAGGAAAAAAGATCCTGAAAAAGTAAAACTTGTTGTGAAATCCCAGGAGGACCGACCTGTACGGCCAGGCAGGTTAAGAGGGTTGCAAGGTATGATCGGAAGGAGGGCTTACACCAAAGGGGACAGAGCCCCTACAGGAAAGCCAGATGCCATCAAAACCAAAATGAAAACAGATGCCAGCATATAAAAGCTTATTTAAACTAAAGCCTGAGAAAATCAAACAAGGGTAGGAGAACATCCAGTTGAAGTGAAGCATTTTCTATTGATGAGGTCATAAATGTACTGTATCGCTGAAAAACTTTATAAAAATTCAGGTAGGAAACAAAAGACTCAAGGCACTACAGTCCGTATCCATATTATGTAGGAATCATGAAGCTGTGTAGATAGAGAAGCAAAGTGCAGCCCAATAAATTAAACATTACTACTGTGTCAGTAGGCAGCAGAGAACCTTTATGGACTGGAAGCCCATTCGAGAAAGGCAGAGTACAGCTACAAAATCGGTGAGCACAGAAGGATGCTCAAAACGTCAAGGAATACCAGAGAGGCTGCAGGTCTCTGCCAAGGCAGAAAATACAATTTCAGTAGCAGGAGAATTCAGTTAATGCCACAAAGACTCACAAACGTGCAAGCAGGTTCCATGCAGAAATGATGCTCTAGGTCCCACACAGGACCTCTACCCGCACCATGTCCTCAGCCAACGCACGTCGGGGACCGCAGCCGTCCCTGAGTCCTGCTCTGCTCTTCATGGACAACGAGTCTTGGCACAAGCAGGAGGAAACCCGGCATTGCCGGGGATGGAGGTAGGGGCTCTGCGGAGGCCCTCAACCCACACTCAGCCCTGCTGCTCCTCTGCCTTCTGAGGTTGGTCCCATAGATGTGACTCAAAGAGGTAACCACCAAAACCCAGCCCTGTTGTAGAGCCACCTCCCATGCAGCCAAAGTCTTCAGAACACATGAACCACACCAAAAAAAAGTCCATTACACTAACACTTAACTAAAAAAAAAGGATACTTAAATGGGAAAACAGGTTAAAAGAGCATTAATGAAGCAGCTAAAAGGGCTTGCAGGCAAGGTTGAGAACTTAGAGAAGACGGTTATCACCTACCAGAGGGGGCTTGTTAAACAAATAAGCATAGTTTAACAGCAAACTGAAAAAGGCCATTAGAAACAAAAAGCCACCCTCAGGAAGAAATCACGATCACGAGAACGTAAACCGAAGGAAGCTACACTTAAAGCCGTAAAAAGCCAATCCAGAAAAAGATTCTGAGAAACAGGGTGCTGAAGGAATAAAACCTAATTTAAAAAAAAAATAAAAATCAAACACACAAGCACCAGAAGTCTGCCAGATTCTGGTATAAATCAAGCACTAAAGAGAGATAAAACCACAGGATAAAAATTCATCTTCGGTGTTCACTTGTGTCAGGGCTCACCAATTCCCCTCCCAGACTCTCCCTTCATCAGGAATGAGCTGAACATCTGCCTCAAACTGCAGGGTCACCGGAAAAAGATGCAGAACTGCCTAGCAAAATTAACAGGAAAAAACAAAAATCTACAGGGCCAGACAGTATCCATCCAAAAGTCTGAAAGGCATTAGGCTATTAAAACTACCCAGCTACCACAAAATCACTGGTATCAACCCCAGTACCTAAGAACCAGAAATAAATTAATGTGATCTCACCATTTTAGAAGAACTACAGAAGAGATCCAAGGAACTACGAACCACAGCGCTTCATTTTTGTAGCAGAAAAATTAGTATGAGCTGTAATGAAGAAAAAACTAAAAATCAGTGTTCACACAGATAAAAAAGCAACACCAGGAGTCAATATGGCTTCTGTCGATAGTCGTAACTCACTAAGCTACGAGGGCTGTTGGCAAGAGTCAACGTGCAAGTAGGAAAGGGTGAGCGAGCGGTGTACCTGGATTTCCAAAAAAGGCTTAGACAAGTTCCCTCTACAAAAGCTCTTACGGCAAGTACACTCACAATACTTTCATATGCACAGGATGAAGTAAGAAGTCATCTCATTGATTAACAACTGATTAAAAGATGGAAAATAAAGGGCAGAAATAGTTCGTTATCACAGTGGGGTCCTGCAGACATCTGGTCTGTGCATCAAGTAAGATTCAGAGAAAGTAATACACCGGAGGAAAAACGACGGCATACACAAAATCAAGGTATCTAAATTAGACATTAGCATTCACAAAAGCAATCGAGGAGACGCTGAGGGCTCTGCTCCAGCAGCGCGAGCGGGCGTTCGATGGTAGCCAGCAAGACAACAACTAATTATGAGAAAAGAAAACAGAAAATGTGCCGATGACAAAGCTGCATCCACAGCACTGCGCACAGTTCTGGTGATCCCACCTTGAAAGCGACTGCAGAAATAAAATGGGAAGAAAGTAAGCAAAGGAGGGCAACGAGAGAGATTCAGCAAGAGAAACTCCCGTGGTGTGTGCAGGGTGCCCACGAAGAGCCCCGAGGAGCATCACCCCGAGGACGGGTGGGGAGAAGGGGCACGCGGGATGGCCGGTTGTTGCTCCCCGAAGCACAAAGCTAAACTCCAAAAATAAACACCACAAGCAACAGAAAGCAAATATTTTTCACGCTCTTATTTGCCTAAATAAATCGCAGATGCTGCAATTATCCAAATCATTGCCTTGGCGGTCGGTAATGCCAAGTTACTGAAAATCCCCAGCACGAGGGGCTGCAGCACGTCCCGGGGACAAGATACAAGGAACCTCCAAAGGGTGGGCATAGCACTGCAAGCAGAGGTGAGAAAGAAACAGCTGGATGCTATACCTGCCGGAGCGGAAAATAAAGCTATCATTAGTAAATCTTCTGGAGTTACACAGGACACGGGTACAAGACAGTTCCTGCCCTGCAGAGCTTGCTGGCAAGGCTGGAGGCTCACAAGGAAACCCAGAAAAAGAGTTTGCAATGCTGTTTTCTTCTTCTACTTTATGTAGTTGGTCACCACTCAACACCTGGTGATGGAGAACTGGGCATCAAAAGGTGCTGATAGCTTGAGCATCTCATATAAAAAGGCATCCCCTGTGAGGGAGAGGGTACAAAAACATCGAGGGAGGGTAGGAGAAACCAAGGGCTTCATCCTGAGACAGCAGAGAGCTCCTGCAAGGGGACAGATCTGGAGACGTGGCTTAGAGCAAAATTTCTTCTCCCTTGAAATACAGAGACAGGGAAATACAGCATGCAGAAAGTCAAAGGAAAATACTGGAGGATGGCTTTGTAGAGGTGTCCAAGAGGGGAAAAAGTGGTTATGATCCAACATCTCACCTTCCCCACGCAGAATTATTACTAGTTCTTGCACAGAAATTAGTAAGGGAGCCTGTGTGTTTGCTGGGTCCTCAGCTTGGCTGGGGGATGCTCTCTGAGTCAGCTTTGGGTCACCTTTGAAAGCCCTAAACTACCTTCAGAAAGAAAGAACAGTTCAAATTCTTTGAGTTTACAGCTCGCTGCAACGGCTACTCGGAAAAATCTAACAAAAATAATTGCACAGAAAGTTGCAAAGTTATGATGTCCCCAAAAAAATGTTTCTGCAGTTTGCTTTTGAAAAATTTCCTACTGCTTTTTTGGGTTTGTGGGATCATTAAAATAGCTGAGCTGGGAACGTCATTTACTTCGTCGGTTTTGCTAAGAAAAAGTACCTTCTGGGATGGAACAGTGGGGACGTTTATGGGGAAAAAAGGCTTTTTGTGAATAAAATGGATTCAACTATTGATATGCAAAATAGACCAAATGATTATTTATACAACAAACTATTACAACGTACTCAAATTTTAAATATTAGGAAAAAAAAAATCACTTTGGTAGAAAAGAAACTAAAATGTATTGTTCCTGGTGCCAGAATATTTCTAAAAACGAAAGCATGTATTAACAGAGTATATTCCCTGTATTTATTGCATTAGGGCTCTCTTGCCACAGAGAGAGTTAAGGTAGAGGGACAGTGTGTTTTGGAAACAATGTTGGCCTAACACTTGAAAATTGCATAAATCCAGAGGAGACAGATAATTTTTTTTGCTATTTTTGGGTGGGAGGAAGGAAGAGGCTTGAAAAATGTAAATATTCTAATGCCATTTTTTCCTCCAGAATGGTATTTTGCTCATGATGATACTCTCTTAAAACAAAATCCTTCTGTCCTGCAGAGTCAAAGCCATCGGCTGAAGCACAAGAATTAGGTACCATTTTACTGACTTGCTGTCAAAGCTACTTGTGGGGAAATTTAACCACAAACCTATAAATCCCTGCAGGACTGGTCCCTAAGTGAATTCCTAAGCAGAACAAAAATTAAAGCATTGAAGACTGGGAAAAAAAAAACAAATAAAACAAACAAAAAAACCCCAAAATACCCCACACATCCTATAAGGAAAAGTCAAGATACAAATGGAAAATTCCTTTCTGGCTCCACGGATGCTAATTGCATACCTTATGCTAGGAGCTGAATATCATAAATTTCTACATATATATTTAATTAACTTAATTTGTAAAATGTAGACATATGTCTGCTTAAAGTAGACAGGAACATTTCATTTTATACATTTTAAATATCACATAACGAACTGCAATCACAAACACTGTTTATGCTGGAGTCGGAAGGCCAAAGAGCTCTCTGTAGAAGGAGGAAAGCGCGCACATTTATGAGTCAGACAAACATCCACAACCTGTGACTGCGATCTCCTCCACGTTATCAGATACCGAAAGCAAATGGAGCATTCTCAGCAAATCTACTTTTTAGCAACTAAACCAATTAAGACTACGGCATTTAAAAAAAATAAATAAATTTAAATACTTGCAAGGTTTCAGGAAAAGGGCCTCATTTTTCTCGGTTTTGGGGTGTTTCTTCTCATTTACGAATGGTACCACTATTTGCACCGAGGATGCTCCACCGGACTCATGCCTACATCCCTCTGACATCTGTGAGCCACTTCCAGGAGCAGGAGTTGCATCGCTGCTCTCAGACCATGCACGATACAACTTGGACCTTGCAAACTTGCTCCAGATGTATTTTGCCTCCACCTAATGCAATTTATTCGGATACATTTGCATTTTTTATTTCTCGCTCAGCACCCTCCCCGGCTCGTGGCAGAGCAGGTCCCCCCCCTCCAAGGCTGTCTCTCTGGCACTGTCCTAACAAACCCAGTAAGGAGAAATGCTAATTCTAACTGCTGTTATCGCCAACCAGCCAAATTTATAGGCTTCTAAAATAAAGACAGATAAGAAGGTAAAAATATCCCTCCCTTGGAGTTAATGTGTAGTACGCCTCAGTGGTATTAACCATATCCAGATAGCTGAAGCCACATGCCCCAAAGCAGTCTAAACACAACAGAGCCAAAACACATCCAGGGACAGTCTTCCTGCTGTTCAATTATTAATTCCTTCACTGGCAAAGTTCATCCCGAGCCCTGCCAGCCCGCTCCAGTCCCACCAGCTCCTGCCCACCACCAAGCACCCACCCAGCAGCCCCAGGGCCACCGACTCCCGGGTCCCAACCAGTCCCCCGGTGTCACGGCCATCACTGTCATCCCAAGGATGCACTGGAGCACCTCGAAAGCCCGACGTGGGCTCCCATCAACAGCATCACCTGATCACAAAGAGAAATCCCACTGATTCCCAAGGGGATTTTCAGATCCCCTCTGCTACCAGCCCAATCCAAATCCAGCTGTGGCTCCCTACGCAGGTTTCAAAAATGCATACAGAAATTCAAACAGGTATTTTGTTTCCAGCAAAGAATTACCTTGTGTCCTTACAACCCTCCCTTCCCACCCTCAAAACTACAAATATCACAAATGCCAGTAAAAGCTCAGGATTTGGAGCCCACAGACTAAAGCACATCAAACCTCAAGTGACGGATTTACACCAGAAAGAGGGAGCTGTTCTTGGGTTTCACGCTAGGGACCGACCGGGGCCATCTGAACCCTGTTCCCTGGGATGCTCTCAGCTCAGTTTCCAAACTACATCCAACAGTCTGCAGACTTAAAATAAGAAATTGTACAAATCTCCTGAAATCGGATTTCATTCATTCTCCCCTCGTGTAGCCAATTCAGACAGTAATTAATAAAACCTCACCAAAATACGGACAACTTGATTTCAAGCGTGCACCCCAAAGGCTCCGCCGTGCCCCGAGCCCTGGCCAAGGACCACGACCACGCTCTGCTCCCAACGGGGTCAACCCCCATCGCTTCAGGTTTTCCTCCAGGTGCCGCTCCTGGCTCTCCCGTATCGGCAGAGCTGTTGGCTTTGGGTGCAGAGTTTTGAAAACTGAGATTTAATACTTTTAAAAATAGATCTAAAGCAATTAAATACTTGTACTAAAATTGCTCTCAGCATCCTGGAAGCAGAACCTAAATGACAGGCCTTCAATGCAAGCACACCCAACTTCTGAAAACTCACTTCTGTTGCTATTTTTGGGCAGGAAAGGATACCTACACCCACACAGAGTAAAAAATTAACTTTCAAAAATTACTTGCTGCCTGAGTGTATCTAGTAAAATGAAATCACAAGAAGTATTAAAATCTGAAGCTGCTGGAGACACGGTGGTGCCATCGGGGCACCGGCACCGGGACGTGACCACATCTGGCCCCTCGCAGCTGTTGAGCGAGAGCCTTGCTCAGCTCACTGCCGATGGAAAGGTCTGACAAACACGGCTGTTCCCACTTCTATCAGTTGCTGAGATATTGAATGTTGTGTGATAACATCCCTGATTTCTAAAACAGTACAGAGGATACCGATGGCTGACTGAGCTCCTGTGTTATCTGACCCAAGTGCTGCTGAGCCCCTTGCCAGTACGGATCCAACACCGCACAGCACCCCAGCCTCACCGGAGATCGGCACTCTCCATCGATGAGTCTCTCAGACACATCCATATGCATAAACATGTACACACACGTATTGATCCCTCATACATACAGCGACTCCTCGGCGGCTTCGGCAGCCCCCTGTCTCTGCTCCACGCGTCGATGTTCGCGTTTACCCGTGTCAGCCCATTATCAGCACAGGCAAAATCTCCAGTCGCCACTTTTCCACTTCCAGTCTTATTTTTCGCATTACGCCAGCCAAATATAGATGTGAGACAAACAGGAGTACTGTAAATTACAAGCAAGGAAGGCCTTGCCTGTATAATTAAATCCTTGCAGGTATAGTACACCAGCTAAACCTTTCTAAGCGGACACTGAAGAGTCCCTTGGCAATACAGGTGAGAGAAATAAAGACAGAAGGGAAAGACTCCCAAGAGATGCTACCCTAGCAGAGGAACTGGTATGGTGACACCGGTCCCACCACCGAAAAGCATCATGTATGGCTGCCCCCTGCCCTTCACACGGGGACAGCCGCGGGCGGTATGCATCCCCCCATCTGCCCACCCTGCCAGGCTGACCCAAAGCTCTGCAATTTCACCCCAAATGAGCCACGTGGCCTCCAGCTTCTCCAGAGGCAACCCAGCTCCATCAACCACAGGTCTCATCACTTGGGCAGGAGCCTGAAATTCTGCCCTGACCTCGTCCAAGAGTCACCCGGAGGCACCCACACCCACGGAGGCAGAAGGACCCCCGTCCTTCTGCTGGTTCGACCCCCCATGGGAGGCACAACCTGCCCTGTGCCCCCTCCCACTGCCTCCACTCCCCGAGCCACCTAAAGCAACATCACAGCCAGAGCAAAGGCTTCCAGCCTGCTGGCACCAGCACTCACAGACTGGTCAATGAACCTGAGCTCACTGGCATTCAATTGCCAAAAAAAACTGAAAAATGTAGAGCACAAAAACTTTTCTATATCGGTACAGAGGTGATTTAAGTAAGGGTAGAGTCTAATCTGCTAATATCATTTCTACACAACTCGTGCCCTCAGTGCTGCATCCTTCCCCAAACACACCTCTCCAAATAAGAAACTTCTTCGCAGCTGCACTTTCAAAGAGTACAGAGGACGATTTTCATTACTTTTAATCTCTTTTTTCCGCCACATCCTACACTGCTCACTTTGGGTGCAACAAACAGAGACTCAAGCAAGTAAACCACAAGTAACTCAGAAAAGCCATCATGCAGCTTGTCTGCCACCTCCAAGTGCATTTACACGCTCACTAGTGTCGGTGTACGAAGCCTGCATCAAAGGAGATCACCTACGTCCATCATTTTGGTATCCAACCAGCACACGCAGATTTCGGAGGCTGGCAAAGCAACTTCTGTGCGGGAAGCATCCAGCCTGCTGACCCCAGCCCAAAAGGGAGACCAACGCTCACGCTCCACGTCACACACCACTGCAGTCCCACCAATGGCAACAAGAGCAAATAAGGGCCAGGACTATGGGAGGATAAATTCAAGGTCTAAATATCCAATGTCAACCAAGGGAAAGCAACCCTGCCTTTATAAACACCTCGGCCAAGGAGTGGGGCATGGCACCTTTGATGTCTCCAGCACACACGTGTCTTGGGAAGGAACCTGCTCCACAGCAAGGGCATCTCCTCCAGCCTTCCCCTTCTTCCAAATGGTGATGTGATGTCTCCTATGTCCCACAACTTACCTGAACGTGCAGCAGTTACGGGTACACCTCAACTTCCCCAAGACCAGGCAGGGACAGGAGGCACCAAACTCTGCTCCATCCGGAGCCGACCGCGCCGCTACAGCCACGGGCTTTGCAGACAACCAACTGCTGCTGCAGCCGTCCATCAACTCAATCTGCTTATTATTTATGATTATTAAATTTTGCATCCTCTTGATTATGTCCCCAAGAGAAAGGCGCTCTCTCTCTCTCTATGTGCTGTGTATGCTACATATTATATTATATATTATATACATTAATTTCTTTCCACTCTCCTCCTGCTACAACTTTACCCCACTCCCACCGTCACCAGAGCTAACCAAGGTAACCAGGAGCCACATGCTGTACCTCTCCCATGCAGGGCACGTAGTCAAACCCCTCACCGTACACCACGTGCCGCTGCCTTCCCGGGACGCTTTTTTTTTGCCATGGTTTAAAAATTCAGCTCTCGCACAACTGCCGACAAGGCAGAGCCGCTGTGACAAGTTGCACCAGAGCCATGTGCCGCTGATGAAAGACACATCGCAAATGGTTATTTTTCATATACTATCCACGGTAAACGGCATCATTCATTTCTATTCCCTTGCTCCAGACAAATCAATGATTGTTAATGCAAAGTCAACACGTCCAGATGTAGTTTGCATACTAGTTAACCACTAAATTGGCATCACATAGTACAAAATAATCAAGAGACATTCAAGGAACCAAACAAAAGCAAAAAGGAGGCAGATGACTAGCAATTAATCCATAAAAGACCTTAAAAATTAGAAACTTCTTCCCCAGAAAACACAGTATGGCCAAACTGAATCCGTAAATGAGAAATTCTAAATATACGTAACGCTAGATGCTCAGAAATTTAGAAATCACAAGAACTAAGTATCTCCCACTGTCATTTACTCACGTCCCTTACCAAAAAGCAACCGCAACCTCCAGTCGCGCTCCCAGCCCCTGCCCGAGCACCTCTTCCCCCCGCCCTCCCCTTTCGGTCCCCACTGGGCACATTATGGACAAAGAGGGCCTAATCCTGCAAACGGCACCTCTGACAAAACTCACCTTTATGGGCAGCTCCCCACGACTGCGGGACTAATCCTGTCCATTTTACAGCCCCAGCACAATTAGCACACAAATAATCGCTTATGTGGATCTGAGCCCGAGCCGGAGCAGCGCCCAGCACCCTGGCGTAACACCAGCAGGTTAAGGTGGGATCCCGCAAACCCTTCTGCATATCCAACATGCTTCACGCATGCACATAACCCCACAGACGCTACCTGGGCTTTGGGTGACCACATGCTCCCCCATCCAGGTAACACCCGCACCACGCCGTTTCCGAAATCCAAGTGATACCCGAGATGCTCAACCTGAAGGTGCTGGTGGCTCAACGGCAATGCCAGGGCCCTTGAAAGGTGCAGCTCCCCACGCCGCTCAGCCACCCACGGCCAGCACAGCCCCGAGGGGAGCGGTGCCACGGGGCGCAGTGCCACAGGGAGCAGCCAGGAACAGCACAGCAGGCACCGGGAACCGAGCCCCACCGTGCCGCGGTGGGAAGGCCTAAATCCTTCAACAGCCACAGCACCCAAAGGAGGGGGCACAAATCCTGACCCCGTATCAGCACGAGCCTTACGGTAGGTTTCAACTTCTCACCTCGAAAAGAAAAAATTAAATTAATCTAATGTTTAGAACACTAATTTCACTACCGCGCTTGCATAATTGCAAACTTGACTGTGCATCGCCAGCGCCACGTGACTGCACCCGTGAACTGAACTATTCACGGCGTTGCATTACGGCAGTGATATATATTTAAATTATTCTGGAGTTATGCGAATAGCGTCGTAAGGTTTTATATGGCGCTTGTGTAAATATTATCTACTACTTTAATAACATTACATCTATTTTCATCCAGGGATAAAAATATGTCTATTTTCATCCTCACTGAGGATGAGGTACTTGAAATTTTTCTTTTTTAAAAAATACATTTCAGTTATGTCACAAGAAATGTGTTGGTATCGCTCTGCCGGGCTCCCTTCCTCCCCCTCCCCCTTCCAGACTGCCAAACAGCAATTTTTAAAATTATAAATATTGATCAACTTTCCAGAAAAAAAAAAAAAAATCCCCCTGAAAGCAGGCTGCAATGAAAAATCATGAAAAATTTTTCAAGCAGGAGGAGGTGTCTCCTGGAAGGACACCAGCACACAGAAAGGTTAGATTCAGAAACCCATTACAACCTCAAGCGTAGCTTTTCATCACCGGCAGAACATATAATGGAAGCCGTTGTTTAAAAGAAACTGATAGAGAGAGAGTTAGAGATTGTAAAGGTTGCGGTACGCACACCTACGGTATGACAGCATCCCCACAAGTTGCAGCCGAGGACGATGGCATTGCATTTTCATCTCTGCAGAGGAGATGTGCAACACGCAAACCCATGTCAAATATCGACAGAAAATTCACTTATTCCCACAGCTGAAAACAGGTTAAACCAGACAGAAACTAGGGCCTTTCAAGTTTCAATTCCTCTGTTTCAGGTGAGCATGATAAACTTCAAAGATATAACCATAAAATTGTTGTCATTGTGACCGAAAATTGAATATATGTCATTCCCGGTAATTAAAATGCAGCACCCATCAACGTGTGTGTCCCCCCAGTCCCAAACCACAGCCGCGGCGTTGCTCCCCAGATCTCGGGGTGAGGGTGTGGGGCTGGGCAGGGAAAAAGCAGCATCAGAAGATCTCCGTTTGGAAAAAATGTATGAAACCTTAAAAAAAAAAAAAAATTACAGCTAAACAGTTTCCTTGGGTATAACCATAGAGTAAGTGAAAGTTATGGGGTACAGCTCAAGGAAGGGAATTCTTGGAGTGTAAGAATACGGAAAAGCCACCACGTTACAGCTTCCTGGATGAAACCATGAATAAAATATTCTCCAGGATTGTTTAATCCAATTTAGAGCACCGTGTGTAATTTTTACCCATATGTGGCACCCCGCTCTAACTGCACCACTGCTGGTCTGTCCCCGTGGTACCCGCTC
>NW_009625515.1:0-1560 GCF_000690535.1 Cariama cristata | reverse complement strand
GAAACCCCCCAGCCACTCCTGCCTAATTTCCAGCAAATATCAAGTTACAGTGAAACAAAAATCAAAACAGGAAAAAAAAAACCAAAAACAAAAACAAAAAAAAAACCAAAAAAAACTTTTCAGGGGTTTGAAATTCAGATTTTAAAATTCATTCCAGATTGAAATTTAATTATTTTTTTTTTAAGCGCCTGCCTGGATTTCAGCATTTGCGGGTGGGTGCCTGGAAGCTCCAGAAACTCACTTCTGAGTTGAAAATTTAAAAATGCCTTTTTCAAAAAAAAAAAAACAAAAAAACACCACACTGCTGCAGCTGTGGAGCCAGCCATCTTGCTATTTTGTCCCCATTTTAGAGAGGAGACTGTGTCAAGGTTGGTAAAACTCAATGTTGACCTAATCCTTCCCTTCCTCTCCCTCCCCCACTTTTGGGTGGAAAGGCCGTGGACCTCTCCTGTATTGCTTTTTTTCTTGAAACAATGCACATTTCAGTGCCCTTTTGTTATTTATTTTTAAAAAGATCAATACCAAGACTCCAGTATTCAAGGGCAACCCTACAATAATAAACCAGTGTGTGCACAGTCCAGAACTCACAGGCACCCTGTAACAGCAAAATAACAGGAACATAATAGCATTTAAAAAAAAAAAAAAAATTTATGAAAAAAGATTTTCAATTCAAACTCCAGGAAGGCTTTACAGGAAGAGTCAAGGAGAAAAAGGATTTTGAAATTGTGAAAAATATCATGGCTGTGCCCTTTAAAGGCACTTTAGTTTTACTGGTTAAAAAAAAAAACCAAAATCACTAAATCTGCAATTATTTTTTCACAATATTGTTAATTATGCATATTCATAATATCATGGCGGACCTTATAATAAACCTGTGTAAATACTAGATTTATAAGATCCACGGTATCTGGAGTTGTTACAGTGTGTGTATTTAAAAAAAGAAAAAAAAAAATGAAAACCCTACTATGGAAATTTTTTTCTTTACAAAAGAAGTAGGAAATTAAATGCTGGAAACTATGCTTTAATTATGCCAGGAGAAACCATCAGAAAAGCCAAGAAATTCAAAAATAAAACTGACATTCGACTCTTAATTTTGCTTGTCCTCGTGTTTTCCTGGACTGTGTTTAGAACCTCATTGTTTAAGAGCAGTTTTGCATGAAATCCAAAATCATCAAAAAAAAAAAAAAAAAAAAAATTTGGGTGTGTCCACAGCAAATTTTCTATGCTCTAATTTTCCCGCAAAACTCCTCATTTGAAACAAATAACTTTAAGCACTGCAGCAAAAAAATCACTTTTGGCACAGCGTGCTGCACAAGTTCAAAATTACAATGAAGTACAATTCATAATTGCTCCGTAACAGCAATTCTCCCACTTTCCCAAACTAATCACTTTACTGCAGCTCATCCCGGGGTGCCCATCTCAAACTTGAATTACTTTTATTGCCGAGCACTCTGCTGCTCCCAGGCTCCGTTTTCCACTAGAAAAAGGGGTGGTGGGGAGGGGGGAAACCTGAATTCATTCAAATTCCAGCTTAATTTTCATTTACATATTAGCAGGGCT
>NW_009625514.1:12000-14293 GCF_000690535.1 Cariama cristata | reverse complement strand
GGCAGCGCCAGGGGAGATGGGGAGGGGGAAGGTGTACGTGGGTGAACTCCAGAGTTACCCGGAGAATCAGGAATCTTGCCCAGCTGCCAGGGGAATAGCTCTGTCTTTACTCTTTGCCCTTTTCAATAAAAATAAGGTCGCCTGTGTTCCCGGCACCTCCAAACGCTCGCAAAAGGAATCAGAAAAACCTTTCTGGTGGCATCGCTGTTCCCCAGAGGGGTTTCTCCGTGGGAAGTCTCACGGAGCGCGGGTCTCCCTTCCCTGCCCACTCCCCACGCGTGCTGGCAGCTGTTGCGTAAGCCCCAGCGGTTGACAAGGTAGGTGGGCTGCTGTGCCCAACGCCCCCACGCGTGGCCGAGAGCGGGCAGCCACCGGGGTGCCACTGATACTCTATAGCCAAAGCAGGGTGTTACTTCCATAACCACAGTCTTGGATTTTTATGGCTATGCATTTATCCTATATCTCTGATGCCAAATACATGGGTTTCTTCCTTCCGTAAACACACCTGTATGAAGGGGCTGTTGATGAGGCTGGTCTGCTTTTCTGTTACGCCTAGGATCTGTTAATGGTCAGCAGCTGCTGGAGCTGATTGCTGTCTGAGAAGCTTCATGCCAAAAAGTTCTCAAGTCTTACCTAATTCTGGCTGCAAAGCCCCCCGTGGAGGCAGCACACCGTCAGTAACTAGTATTCTAGTGTGCTTAGGGATGAGCTGACTTAACTGGGAGGACAGAAAACACAGAGTTGCTACTTATTTTGTCTCTGCAAGGGAAGAGTGCCCCTAGCTCTAGGTTAATTAGCTGAAGAATCTCCCCTAACATGGAGACACTTCTTTTTAATGTGCTGTCAATTTACATCTGAGATAGGTTAGTAATGGTTTGAGCCTCTGCATGTGGTGGGGCTTAAAAATTATGTAATTAAACACTCTTCAGAGCTGAAGTTTTATATAATACTTCATGTACGCAAAGAGACTTCCCCACATGGGATGATGGTTTCACTGGTGAGCGTGAGGTTTAGGATGATTCATGCTAGACTCAATAAGCTGACTGATGTGAAAAGAAAACATACTGGACGCCTGAAGACCGTTACCTCAGTTATCTCTTGATAACTTTTGCATCTCTGCCCTGATAGTTTTCCTAGTGCGTGCCATTTTGGGGCAAGTTGCCTATTGCAGGTAAAGGCGTATTCTGTAGGTGGGCTCTTGAAGTAGCTGATAATGAGACAGGTTTGCTAATTTGTCTGCTCTTCATACAGAAGGCATGGGTTTTGCAGTAAGTCTTGGAGGTGCTCTATTCAGGCTCTAGTTCTTTTATTTCATCAATTTTGGCATCTTCCCCCCCCCCCTTTTTTTTTTTGAGGGGGGAGATATTAAATCTATTTATACTGTCCGGCTCTTTAGATTATCTAGAAGTGTGTTAAGGACATGGGTATTCTTGAAGTTTTCTGAATGGCCGATGTTTGTAAGGGTTTCATAATAAAGGCTCAAAGGAGGAAATGTAGAGGTTTTTTTTCTCTTCTTCCTCCTGTGTCTCCTCTCCTCCATCTAAACAAGCGTACAACAAGTTCTGAACGGTCAGACATAAAAGCTTTTTCCTAAGCATCTCTTGATGCATATTACTCATTCTACTTGAGTTAGAATATGTGTGAGAAAGTACTTTATCTTTGTATCCTTGGTTTTCCACACCTTTTCTTCTTTTGGAGCTGATTTCCTACAAATAATGTGCGCTCTCTCATTTATCCATAAGGAGAACAATCTGAGTAGATAGAAGAGTATAAAACTTCTACAAAGAACCTCCACTGAGCTCTCCACACCCCACACCTCCCAGGCTCCTTAAATTGCTACCATTTCTCTCGGTAAATTATGGTGCTGAAATACATTTGTAAATGTAAGTGACTATATTATATACAGGAAAATCTATTTATGTTGGCACTTACCTTATCCACTGGTATAATAGAAATTATACAAGGCTTCATACAGACTTTCAAACAGCTCATTTAGGGTTCTCTATGCAGGTGCTTTACACTGCCATACACCCATATATCTGTATTTATACATGCAGAAAAAAACCCAACACTTGGAACTTGCTTAAAATAATAAAGATTCATGAAAATGCAAGTAAAAAAATCTCTTGGTAGCAACGGAAGGAATGAAATGAGTGGCTGAAAGAGATGTCAGTGTTGTCACAAGGGAAAAAAAAAAGAATAAAAAATATTTCCTGTACTATTTTTGTTAATCACATCCTATCATGAAACTGTGGTTTACCTGAGTCTGGCTTAAAGTATTATCTTCCCTCCA
>NW_009625514.1:0-11969 GCF_000690535.1 Cariama cristata | reverse complement strand
TTTTTATCCCCCCGCCACCCCCCCCCCCCCTCCCCTTTTTTTTTGTTGCTAAACAGCAACTGCTTTCATCGTAATGCAGAGCTATTTAGCTAATGACATTGTTGTTGCATACAAATAACTTGTCAGTTTCTCTAGAATTGTACCAAACCCATGAGTAGCATATTTCAGAAAATAATGTTTTCTACTGATGTGGCCAGTGTCTTACAATGCGGAAACTGCTGTATTAAACATGTCGTGATTTTTGTGTGGTAAATACCAATGTGGGCATGTTTGTCCCTCATATTGAACCATCAGGAGGAAAAACCTGTTTTGGGTAACACAGGTGCACCTCATAGGGAGCTCAAGCACTCCCTTGACCTTGCCAGGTTCCCACCCATACCCACCTTGCACCTGACATTCACGAAGCTTGTTGTCTGCACCAAAAGCTCGTCGTTCCGTTAAGCATAGATGTTTGCTTGCTGTTTCCTTTCTAGTAATATGCTGTAATTATGTATACATACACAGTGGGGATATGCCACTTATCTGTGCTTGTGCGTGAGCTAATGGGTTTAAAGTGTGTCTGTTTCTCTCTGTGTGTGTATGTGCTGCCAACACACATCCCTTAAGTGGATCTTAATTTGCAGATGGGGCGCCTGCCCTGCCTGATGTCATAGGGGTGCTGCCGCCGGAGCACGGCCGGGGGGTACCACTGGGGAGGGTGGGAGGGGGCGGTCTGACGTCAGAAGTGTTAGTCCCTTGGTGAGGGGTGTCTTGTAGAGCTGCTCCCTGTGCAGACTGAATCAAAGCTCGGAGAAATGCGCTTAAATGAGACCAACCGACTTAACAGTTGGATGCTAACATCAGAATGCCAACAGCTAAGCAGTAATGTTTAGAGATAATTCCATATTTGTAGGGTAAAAAATTAACTATCTTAAAGATGTTTTGGCTTTTCTGCTTAAAATCTGAACTATGGGCTCACAAAACAAAAATTTTTTTCATAAACTGATAGAACCAAAAGTTCAGTGAAGAAACTGGCAAATGAGAAAAAACAAAAAAACCCAAAAAACAACGGATTAAATATGTACCCCTGCCAGAAAGAAATGCTCTCCACAGGTTGGTTCTTGGAGTAGTATTTACCCCCTACATTTGTAGACCTGGCAGAATATTTACAAGACATAGTGACACAAAGCTAATGGGTAAATTTTTCTTTCCTTTTAATTTTTATTATTTTGGAGGAACCTCATGGTTTCTTTTAGTTAAAGTAGAGATTAAAGTAGCTTTCCCAAAGTCATTCGTGAAATAAAGAGAAATTCAGGTTATACCAGAGAGATACTCAGTAAGAATATTTCTACAATGAATAGCTATGGCTAGAGAAAACCTTGGAAATAAAGCTCTATCTGACAGGTTTCCTGCAGGTGTTATCAGCTCTAAAAACTTATCTGAGATGGAGGTCTTGTCATTTAATTTTTAAACTTAGTGAAATAGTAAAAGGTAAGAAAAAAAAAACCACACCAAACCCACACCACACAAAAATAAACCAACCCCCCCAAAACCAAACCAACCAACACAACCCAAAATGCAAACCAACCAAAACCATCAATAATGCATATTTTTTTAAAATTTCTTTTAAATTATTATTTAGAAGTCCAGGGAATCTTGATTAGTGGCATTGGAAATACAAGTAAAGTTGTTTTAACGGCCCTCTTGTGAGAGCTCGAGTGGTGTTTGGCAAACACTTGTCACTAGGGCATAGTTTATCTAGAGAAATGTAATTTCATTTTGACCAAGAGGAGGACTGCTGATGGATGCAGTGGGTGGCAGGCTTTAGGATTCTTGCTTGTCCATGGCTGGGGGATTTCCAAAAGCGAGGCCATAATGAGTCCCACGCTGCTAACAGGCAGCAGGTTGGTGGCTTGGTTATCGGGCTTTATCTTTGGCTAAGGTGGCTTGCCTGAGCAGGAAACCATGCGATTCACTTCTGGTGGTGGAAGTGGCTGGAGGCACTGGTTTTCTTAACTCGCTGTGTCCATTGGCCATCCGGTTCCACTCAGAATGTCACCGTCTGAAATAGGTGGGTTGAGTTTCCTTGGCTGATGTTTCTCTTCAACTTGCCAAATGAATCTGTTCAGTATGGGCCTTGCGTGCCTTCCCGACCCTTCCTCTGCAAACAGAAGCCAAGAATCAAGCTGGCCTCTCTTCCTGCACCATCAGCACTAACTGCTTGTCTGTTGAAGCAAAAAGTAGCTGGAGTTATAATTAGAGTGGGGTTTGTTACTGCATTTGAAGGAGAAAAAGTTATGGCAGAGAAATCCTGGGAAATCCCTGATTACACAAGCCTTGTCAGTGTTGATGAGCATATAAGTACCTGGGACTACAGATGGGGCCTCAGACCAAAATAGAAATTTAAGCATAGCAAACATCCTCATTTTTTGATTCATTTGTTTACAGACATGATAATGATTATAAAACACACATCACTTCTCAGTAAATATTAAATAGAGACAGGATGGTAGAGATGTCTCCTATTACTAAGACTTAATTATTTTATGAAATATGACAGCATTTACTAGTGTACTGTGAAGCATTATAAATAATTAAAGCTGAATGACATTTGTAAAAATGAAAACACCAAACACAAGCCTTTGATCTTTTGATTGTGTTGATTTCTTTTACTTAAGTTTCCTTGAATCTTAATTCATCCTATTTCTATAGATGAATGAGGTTGTTCTGCATGAAAATGATGGATGAATTTTTATCTTCTACCGAATGTCAAGAAAGTAATTCTTGCTCTCTGGCCTGATCTCATAAGATTTGCTTACAACTGTCTTTGTTAAAAGTTTCAGATATGTACTGTACAGAGTTGTTACCACCCACTTGCATAACACTGACTCCATTTACTTTGTCACCCAAAACATCCATCACCATTCTATCATTTTCTCCCAAAGCATATCACTGGTTGTTCTTGGTACATGAAGGGGTCTTCATGAAGCTCTTTCATGTATAAAGCTTTGAGGTGGAAGTTCTGTGTTGGAGAAAAAAGCAGAAAAAGGCTAGGATAGTTAAGAAAGAATACCATCATGGGAAAACCAAGTTAACATTTAAAGTTCCCTCCTGACTTCAAGATTTGGCTGCAAATCTGGCTATCAATGTCTCTAGGTCACACAAAGTAAAAGGAGTTTGAATTTAGAGCATGTCTTATGTTCTCCCTGCTGTATCTGAGGTTAGCAGCACTTTACAAAAGACACATTGTAGATGATAACTCCGGGTAAAGCTACATGTCAGCTGCAATGGAATTACATATGTACTCAGAGGGAGATAAATGCATCAGTCATTTGAAACTGGGAGCCGCTACGAGCACATAGTAAAGGTGTTGAGTAGCGCAGGCACGGACCTGTAGACTCCAATTGCCCTGGGACCGTTGCAGGTGGAAAATTTCATCATGTAAAAAGTGCTGAATCAAATGCCATGCAACTTTGGGCTGGAAAAATGCTTTTGTTTTGGTTAGTCCTTTGGAATAAATGAGCAGGTAGTTGGTGGTTCTTGCCTGGGTCAGTCATGGGGCTGAAGAAATTATTTGCTTGAAGCCTCACCAGGCTTTTGACAGTTTGTTTCTTTGGTGTTTTGGTTTTCTTTGGGTGTTTAGGGTTTTTTTTGCCTTTTTTTGGTAGCTTGACTGAGGTGTTGGGTAAGTGATGCATACGTGCAACAGTCTTCTGGGCTCTTCCTGCTTCTTTATTGGTAAATCCAGCACAACCTGGGCATGAGGTACTGACAGTCAGCCAAAGGATTTCACATATATTAAGGAAAAGAGGGAGAGAGAAAGAAGAATTAAAAAGAAATAATCAGGCATGGGAGGCTCGCAGCTTTGTGGCAGCCTCTTCTAGTTACAGAACTGTCAACAAGGAACTTTGCCTTGGAATAAAATGGATGTGGAAAGTTGGAGCTTCTTTTTGTGTCTCACTCCACAAAGTTGTTTTTTTTTAAACCCTTTGCATGTGGGAGTGATGCATTAACTCCATTATACTATTCACCCGCATGTCCCAATGTTGGGTTTTTTCCCACTCTTGTGGCTTTTGAATGATTTGACCATTTGCTGCTCTTAACAGAAAAGTTGTGTGGGACTGGGTTTATATGAAAAAAATGTGTAAAAGTATATTAGGAGAAGACCGCATATGTATGCATACAGAGTCTCTAGGAGCCTCCATGTGAGTTAGTGCTGGGTATTTGATGGGTACGGGTAAGGTGACATCATGGTGAGTAACTTCAGAGTGAAGGAAGGTGTATGACGGGACGTGGACACGAAGGACTCTGCTGTGTGTTTTGCAGGTTGCAGACATGCGGGAAAACCATCTGTACTTTCTGCTAAATAATTGTTGGACCTTGTGTGGGCTGTGTACCAGGGCAGGCTGTGCGTTTGGGAGCCTTGGTGCATGCTCTATATAAATGCCCAGGGATGTAAGATGAAGGGATGTCATTATGTTGCTAATTCCAATGTATCATGTGTGGGTTTTCTCCCTTTATTTAACTGTCCTTTCTTCTGAGGTAATACATAATTATGCATAGAAAATTTTAATGTGTTTGCTCATGGTGAAGGCCTTAGGTCTGACGGAAAGTGCTGTGCCAAGAGCAGAGTTCAAGGTTTGCAGGCCCATTTAAAGCCACCAGGTCTCTCTGATTTCGCTTCCCATTTCTGTCCATACTGTGATTTTTATTTCTCTTTTGCTGCCTTACTCTGTGTGGATGTGCTGGCCTGTAGCTATAACTGCTTCCCTGGTGCCCATGTTGTGCCAGCTCCCGAATTCTCCCGTAACCCTGTCTCTCGGGGTGCTGAGCTTCTGGTAAGCTGATGCATGTGCAACCCACTTTATGCTGCCAGCGGGGAAACTGATAGCATCTCAGCCAGCTCATAGAGGCTTTTTTTTGCCTCTCTGGAATCTTGTATTTTGCATTTGCCTATGAATGAATTCAGGGAGGATTTTGTTGGTGGAGATTAAGACGTGTGCAGCCCTCACACCGGCACCACCTTGTCTAAAATGCTGGCTGCCATGTGCCACAGGTTGGCACAGACTGTTCAGACTGTGCCCGGATTGGTGTCTGAGGATAACACTGGGCTTGGGGTGACTGCGATTAGGAAGGAAAGTGTTTTTTTCACCTTAAATTTTACTAGAATTTTTTCTGTTACAAAAAACCTCAGCCCCCTATCTTGGTCTGCAGAGGAAATCCACAAATGGAGTAGGAGATGGGGTAGTGTCAAGGAAGGGGTTGATTGTTTTTTACACCAAAAAATCTGATGTCCTGGTCAGAGCCTTACCTTAAACAAAAGTCTAATACTTGTCCATCATACTTTGTCTTAGCTTTTTCCACCTGTAAGGCTGTAATCTGTAATAATACCTACCTAATTTGGGCAGCGTAGGATCTAATTCTTTGTAAATCCACTTTGAGAAACAGAGACAAAAGACGACAAAGTGACTTATTTAAGATGACAGAGGGAGTCTGTGTGACAAAGTGGGAACAGATCCTTAACCCTAGCTTTAACAGCAAGGCTAATCCAGGCTAAAAGGAGAGGGGAACAGAAAAGACTCAAAACTTCAACTTTCAGAGAAAACCTGAAAGCTAGGGGAGAGACAGAGGACAGCTGTGCATGAATATTATAATTTGATCTTGTTTAGAGTACAATATACTGTACATAATGTAGAGTACAATATCAGTTTTGCCTCTGAATTATTTGTGCGTTGAGTAAATGGGAGAGTTCATTTTTAAAGAGCTCCGCTACCCTGAGGCTGCCACAGGGCATGAAGTGGTTCTTCTGAATGCCTTGCCCCCCCAGATAACTTACTGAAGTGGCTCAGCATAAAGGTAGGTAAGGGATTGAGGTGGAAGGGAAAGATTTATTAGCTGAAGAACTAATTTATTATTCTGAGGAACGAACGGTCAGTAACTACCACACTCTTGGCAAAGTAAGCTGGTGCAGGGCTAAGCCTGTCTGTACTCTGGGACTGAGCCTGGTATTTCCCCAATACTTTCTATACTGCATTTTTGAGGAAGCTTGGTGGCTTGAAACACTTATGCTAGAAAAAAGGCTTGGTAATGAGGTCCTGAACCTTTCAGTTCTGGATTTCCCTTCAAATGCAGCTTTGAATGCTGCTGCCAGAATCCCCTTCCATTTAATAGCTGTTTGAAAGTTTAACTAACTTAAAAATTTACAGTTCATAATGGGCAACTGCCATTTTATCATCTGGTCTATCAGCCCTTTTTTGAGGGGTTATGGCTTCAAATTCTACCTAGAAAGTCTTCCAGCTCACTGCCCTACAGACTACCTAACACTAATCCCCATTGTTGTAGACAAGTGGCCATGTAGTCAGAGGGAAAGGAGGTGTCTAATTGTACTTAGGTTTGAGGCATACTAACTTAACTCATTGTTACTCCTCCTGTGTACCTTTGTGGCTAAACATGAGATGTGAGAAGATGTATGATGCTATTCTCTCAGACTGCCGATAAGATGTATGCCATCAGCAATGAATTTACTTATTGGCATTGGGGAATGGTGCTGCTGCCTGCCCTGTAGCCTCAGCTATGCTATAGATGCATTGCTGAGATAAATAATATTGATGTCTTTGGCTGTCTAACTGTATATAAGAGCTCTCAGTGGAGAGATGTGGGCTCTTTCTGAATGCTCAGGGACTTGGAGGAAAGTATTTAGTGGTAGAAGGTGTAGGTGCAGATAGTGGGAATGTGGTGGGTGAATATCTTGTCTTGCTTTGTATTATCCTTTTCAGATGGATCCAAAATTATCCATTCCTCCCTTTCTGTTACTAAGGAATGTGTGTTTAATATGTACATCCAAAGTATGTCTAATTAAGACTATACTGATACACTGGTTGGGGTATGACCTAGCACTTTTTACAGGAGGTAAAAAAGAAATTCTCATATTTAATGTAGACCTAATTATAAGAAGCACTATGCTTATGTAGTATTTGCCTCAATACTTGTAATTTAACTAACTTCAAAATATTTCAAAATTGTAAAATTTGTTTTAATATTTCTGATTTTTCAAATGTTCCTGAGTTTGGGTTTTCATAAAAACAAACAGCAAACCCCCTAATAACTAGATTGTATTTCTTCTAAATGGTATGATTCATCAGGAAGCTTGACCCGCTGGGGAATGTTTTCCAAGTGGGGCAGGGATTAAGCTTCAATTGCGCAGATTCATCAAAGATGATGAGCTGAACATCTTAGAATCCCTCTGTGCTCTGAAGCTGCTCCCTGATGCTGTGCAATATGCAGGAGAGGGGACTGCCTGTGATGCTCTTAGAGGTGCCACAGGGTTTCTGGGCACCATAAGAAAGGGTGAGGAAGCAAAACGGCTTTGAAGCCTGTTAGCATTAAAAGATGATGAGAAAATACCTTCCTGTCATCACTTTATTTCATTAGGTTGCTAATTAGTTTCCTCTAGAGATGGTAATGGGGTAGTTCTTATGCTTTTATCCAATTAGTGAATGATCCCAGGAGTATATCCTTTTGTTATGAAAACACATCGAGTTTCATTCCAACTCGAGCACTGCATCCTGTAGGTTCTCTGAAGGCAACCAAATGCCATGTATAGGTGCATGCTAGACCAGGTCCTTGGTTATTCATCGCTGATGTTAGCCTGATTTATGGTTTCGTGACGATGCCCTAGAGGGCGATGGGCTCTCCTGTAAAAGTAAGTGAAATGCCAAAGATGTGAATAAAGTTTCATTATGAGTTTTGAGGTTAGTTGTAAGTTGAAACACTGAGAGAATTTACATGTTAAAAACCCATGTAGATAGGAAACAAGAGAAGGGCCTTTGATGCTATTGCCTTAGGGATATCCAGTACCAGTGTCTTGCCAGTTGCTTGTGCCCGTAGGATCCTTTGCTGCTGGCACTATAGGCTCCTCCAGGTTTTAGCCTGATTTAAAATGACATTGAAGAAGGAATTAGCAGCAGTACTGATGCAGTTGGCACACTTGGTTGTGGGTGGCCTTCCCCTAGCAAGAAGAACTTCAGCTTTTCTTTATTTTTCATTTTTGTCTCTGCAGGTAGCCAATGGTTGCAGTTGTCACTTCTCTTGCAGGGCAGTATGTTTGGTTTTGGAGAAGGTAGTTTCTTTGTTCTGTCCCTGGCCAATTTTCACTGTGATAGAATTTCTGGATTTCTTTATTTTTGAGTTGCTCTCTCTCCCTTTTCATTCTGTAATTTGCCTTTGTTACCTTTCCATCCTGCCAAGACACTGGTGCTCTGTCTGGGTTTATATACTGGAGGCTGTGCAGTGCATGGTATGATGAACGAAGGACACACAAGTACATGAACACTGAGCTTCACATTCTACAAGGTTAGATGTAAGTTGCTGAGCTTGCTCCAACATTTTTTTTTTTCTTCCCTGCCTCCAAGGCTAGTGTGAGCTTTATAGTCCAGTGCTGTATCTCTGATTCTTTGCTATAAAGATGCTTACAATAAGCTGTTTCCTTTCCCATTTAGATTTGCAGTACTGGAAGTTTTCAAGCTTGATGGTAGACAGTGTTGCAGAGGCTGCAGAGTGGTTGTGTACATGTTTTATGTGCAATTGGGCATAAAGATAGAGACTGTTTTTAAACTTCTCTCTGTCAATGTAATGCAAACCTATGGCAAAAAGGAGGAGGCGCCAGTTGCCTTCTCCAGCTTTTCAGCTTTTATTTTTTTTTCCAGCTTTTTCAGGTGTTGAAGGAATGCTGAAAGGTGCTTGACAAGCCCTGCTGGTGCATAACAAACAGTGCTGGAGTAGACTGACCATGGCTTGGATACAGGGTAGTGTTGTAATGCTTGTGTGCACTCTTTTGGCTTTGTAAATTTTGATTCAGCCTGAACGGCAAAAAGCAAAGCAACGCTTTTCATTTCCTTGAGTCTGATGAAGGCCATATCATTGTTTGATAAATGCGCTATGATCCAAAGTGAACTGCAAAATTACTGAGTGCTGGCTTATTTGGTTTCTGTCTTGTCAGCTCTTTGTTTCTCTTCTTTCAGCAGATAGTGGGAGGGATGACTAATGTTGGCGGTGATGCTGGGGCAGTTACAAGCTGGACTGAGACCAATATAGCAGTTAAGATGTCCCCTCACAAAGTTTATATGTGGTCTTTAGAAACTGGTAACCTGATGGCCTTCAGACAATGACCTAGGGGTGGCAGTTCTTTCCCAAAACATCCCCTTACCTATCAAACCTTAATCTTTTTGAGAGGGAGAAAAACCATAACCTTTAGCAGCGATAGCTATTGACAGTCTGATCTGGAAGTCTCTGGTGCTCTCCAAAGGAAGGGCTGGCTATAACACAGCTTTTCTTCTTTCTAGAGAGGATACTGCATGTCTTTCCCTCTGGGAATAGCCTGGGCTCTCCCAGCCCACAGCAAGCTTCTGTCCAGACCCCTCTTGGGGATCTGATGGCCATCAAAAACATAGGCCATGCGTTATACATGTTCCTTCAAGTCTGTGGGCAGTATCAAGCCAGAAGGACTCTGAGAAATGCTCTCCAGGGCAGGATGGACCCAGAGAGCTTGTGTGTGAGCTCTGCCCTTAATGAATGCATTTCAGAAAAACCTTGTGTGATTTTTTTTGTTTTGTGTTTGAGTAGAATATATCCTTCTCCTTTTTTCTGAAAGACATAAAGCTATGATACCTCTGGCTACAACTAGTAACTGAAAAATATCTTTAGTATGACACAAATATTTTTATTTCCTCATATGTAGTCACCTAGAGTCACCTATTCAAGATCAAGTAATGGATTCTTCCCAATTTTTGTCATGTCTGGTGAAAATGTGAGAGATCAGATAACAGGGAATTTAAAAGAAAAGCTTCCTCTAATCCCTTGGTTGCGCAATATGTTTTTTTCTCCCTAATCCCTGGATTGCACAATACACTCTTCTCTCCTTACCCTCGCCTCCTTAGCACTGAAAGGAAAGCAACCAAATGTAATTCTGCCGTCAGCTCTGATGGGACTGTGAAAATGCCCTCAACCTGTCCATACAATAGCTGCTTACATTTCCAGTTCCAATTTTCAAAGAAGCACTTTGAGTTTGGTATTTATGATAGTACCTGATCTTGTACCGAATTCAAGTAAAACAAGCATACAAAGTGAATACAGAAGAGAAAGCCACAGCTGCTGAGCCCTGCTGTGGTGGCTCCTCTCTTTTCGCAGCTCCTGCTGCCTCTCTGTGGGAGCAGAAGATACAATGACTAATTTTGGGAGGGAGATGGAAGGAAGAGGGGAGATGACCTGTGGTTGTGAAAGTGCTGGGTTCATTCCTCCTCACTTGCTAATCACTAAGGGCTGTTGTTTGTTCAGGGAGAGTTGCAGCGCAGGCAGTGATAGGGACAGCTTTCATCACACGCTGATTATACCTCTCTCCTGACTTAGCAAAAAAAGAAGGTAATTCACTTTCTTTTCAGTCTTTGGCCTTTATCCTGAGATTACTCATGTCTTTTGCTTTCTGAAAATCATCCTCTTTCACACATGAAGTGCCAAGATACCAGATGGCCTTGCCTTTCTGCCACCAATGACCTTATTTTACTATCCTTTGCAGCTGTGCGTCTTACCAAATGAAAACTGCAGCTGACTGTCTCCTGGAGGACATAGATGTAGGCCCACAGCTGAGTCTGGGACCTCTGGCATGTCTGCTTTTCCCATCTGCTTGTCTTTGGAGCTGTAGGTCATAAAAAGAAGTTTTGATCGTTTCAGCCCCAGTCAGACTTTTGGACCCTTGAGCTGACCAAAGATCGTAATTTCCAGTGGGTCACTAGCAATTATAGGATGAGGTGAGGACAGGAAGGGGAGGGTGGGAAGTCATGCTCAGGGTGCACTAGGTAATGCTTTATAACAGTAATTTTTCCAAGCTTTAAAGGGGTCATTAGGGATGTGAAACAGAGAGAAAGAAAAGGATGAGAAGAGGAGCTGGGATGGCAAAATTGTAGCCCAGTTTCTCCCAATTCAATCCAAAGGCTGAAAAAGAGAAAGGTGTGATTTCTCCTCCTGTAGGAGAAGCAGCCTGCTGTCTCAAAAGGCTGTGTTCCCTGGGGAGTCAGCTCTCCTGCCCACTCCCACTGGCAACGTGGGGACTGCAGCCAGAAAACGTGGGGCTCTCCCAGGTCTTGCTGCAGCCGAGCTATGCCCGGGCAGTGGCCCCGACTTCCTGCGTGGTAGCCCCTTCCCCCTTCCCCAGCTGCTCCCACCCAAACATCCAGCGGGAGATTTTTTTTTTCTGATTCAGTCACTCTGCAAATAGTGTCACAATTTGTCAGGTGCCGAGAATGATATTTGCTTGATGGAAATATTGGCCCCATTGTGAATCAATCCTAACAGCTTCTCACAGCAAGGTTGTAAGACAATGAGGCGAATTTACTACGCAGGCAGACAAAGTGGCTTCTATTATGTGTGAAAACACAAATAATAGGAGGATAAAGGCAAAACAGTGAGAATGTCTTCATGTTAGGCGGTCGCAGGCACAACAGTGCGCATCAGTGTCTGACTGGAGTGACAGAAGTGTACAAACAAGGCGGCGGTGGGAACAAGCGGGTATACCTGGAGCATTTGTGCCCAACGATGCCAAGCTGTGGGTGCGTGCAAAAACATGAGGAAGGCTTCAAAGATGTTCTGTGAAGGGTCTGCTCAAGCAAACCGGTATGGGAAAACATGATTGTTCCTTAAAATAAAGTGACCTCTCACTCTTTCTAAATTAAGAGAAAATTGGGCATGAGGTAATACTTGTGAAGGTACCACACCATATGCATTTGCTTGTAATTGCAATCTTCTATAGTGGAGAAGGGTGGCTGAAAAATTTCCAGTGGAATTTTTTTTAATTTTTTTTTTTTTTTTTTAGAATTTTGACATAATATTTTCCAACTGAAGTCTTCTGAGGAAGATACTGATTTTGTTTTCAAAAGAATAGATGAGCAACATGTTCATATATTCAACTTAACTTGTCACCGTTTAAGGCTGGGCCGGCA
>NW_009625513.1:11603-15369 GCF_000690535.1 Cariama cristata | reverse complement strand
AAAGGTCTGCTTAACAGCAGGCTGCAGACATAGTTATTTTGTACACATTTCTGTACCTAAGCCCCATGTTTGTGCTCCAGCCTGGCAGCTTAGATCACATACCACATCAGGTGCACAATGCCGCGCGGGCAGCTCACGGCTTTCTTCCCGAGCAAAACCCACTGAATTAAATCCTCACACACATGGACCACTTTCTGACAGACTTGCTTGCGTTAGCCAGCGTTACATGCACTTACACATTTGTTTTGAGGTCAAAAAAGGGAAAACCACCCTGGAAACCCCACACAGTTATCAATTTGGGCTGTCGGAAAGGAAGCGCCCTGCCCGCAGGGAGTGCGGCACTGGTCCCAAAGGACCAAGGTTGCTGGGGAGACAGATGCCAACTGAGGACAAGCACTGGATTCTCCTACTTACTCCACTGAAGTGCAGAGACCCTGCGGAGAGCTGCTGCTGGTGTTGGGCCAAGCTGGCTGGCACGCGAGGGTACCTGCAGGGCAGAGCTTCTGCAGAGGCACCTGTGCCATTGCAACAGACTTCGTGCGCAGACGTCAGCTGGGAGGTAAAACCCTCTGTAAATGAGTGATAACTGGGAAAACACAGAGCAAAGAAATGACAATTTGAAGTTAAAAAAAAAAAAAAACAGAAACAAAAACCAAAACTCCTAAAAATATCTTCCTTCAGAGAAGTCACACAGCAGCTGGTCACAGCTGAAGCAAACTGCGTCTGACCTCAGAGGGAGCATCCCCTCAGCAGAGGCAACCCCACAGCCAGGATCCCACCTTCAGTAACTGGACGGAGTCCCTTGCTGCTAGGTACGCTATCCAAACTGCTTCAATGAACAAAGGTCGGTGGGATCAGGCCCACACACTCAGCAAAGGCTTCTGCCTAGTGCTGCTCAATGCCAGTGCAAACATGAGAAATGAGACTTCTACAGGAATCTTGGTTTCACACCATATGATGGAGAACTACTTTTTTCTTCATCTGCAGCATCCTTTATAGGCAGAAAGTGAAGACATGAATTATATTATCACCCGGGGTCAAAAACTTCTTCCTAGAGAAAAGGTACAAGGAACGCACATTTCTACAGGAGAAGACCAGAGGTGGGCTTGCTGGTTTGTGCCCAGTGCCTTCAACCAGTTGCATCTTAAAAATTCCCACTGCCTATGAAGGTCTGCATTGACTGCGGTTTCCTGCAAGCTCTGCAGCACTGCAGAACTCAGGGTTGCAATTCTGTCCACCTAAATTAAGGTGAAAACAGGAAAGTAAATAAATTAAGAGGAGACTCTCTGGTGTGTTACATGGCAACTCTATGGGGCAACTTGTTCTGCTGCTTTGATGGATGACTTGCCTCACATGCACTCACTCACATTGGAAATCTGAAACACAACTGAGAACATCAGTACCAGGAAAGAGAGCCAAAATGGGGCAAACAAAGCAGAAAAACAAGAGGGCAAGCCTGATGAACAAATTTCCTTTTTTACTTCAAGTTGGAAAACTTGGGCGCAGCAGTGGAAGGTGCTTGCAGGCAGCTCAAACTTGCATAAGAGGCAGAGAAGCGCAGGTGTCCCTGACCTTGTTTGGCAGTATTAGAATAGGTCATATTTTCAGATGGATGATCTGATCTCAAAATATCCTCCAGTGTAATGAATACAGACAAGCTTTTCTTCTGTGTCTGTCTCAGCCATGTATTTCTTTGGTTTCTCTGGGTTTTTTTAATGCAAGGAGCAGCCTTGTGAGGACTGCAGGAAGCAGAAGGAAGCAGAGCAGCGTACCACCTCTGCACCCATGGGTCCACAGAGCCGCTGGACCAAAACCATGCAAACCAAAGTGCTCTGCTCAGCCAGAGAGCACAGCAAGCACTACTGTTAGCTTTTCTATGCTGCTTCATCTGGCTGCCCAGCCCGGCAAGGGGCAGGCATAGCCCTGATCAGAGAGATGGGGCTGCGCATCGCTCTGACCCAGGAGCACACAGGCTGTGGCCAGCAAAGCTAATTGAGAGAGATGATAGGGTAAATTTGCTCCGGCATTATCACAAAGGGCTCCTTCCAGGGCCAAAGCAGGACTCAGTATTGCTCTAGCAACTCCTCTAGCTCGCCCAGTACCCCAAGTACCATGCAGTGTGTCCACGGCAGTGCCAGAGCTGCCAGTGCAGTGCCACTGCATGTAGCACAGTGGGCGGCCGGTGGCCCTGCTGGTGACCAGCACCATCCTGCCAGCAGCTGGGCTCTGCTGAGCAGCAGCAGTGCTGCCAATGAGGCAAAAGCAGCTGGTTGCACTGGGCTGGCCAAGCTACACAGAGGGGCAGTGCTGGGCATGGCGCTGGTGAGAGGTTGGGACCCTCAGGAGGGGTGGGCGATCTGCACCCGCCCAATGCCTGTGCCTCTGCTGGGGCACGGCGTGCTGCCCTGGGGCACACAGCATCCGCTCCACACCTTGGCATCCCCAAACCAAGACATCTCACCAGCCTTCAAGGGCTGTTGCCTTCAACAGACCCAAGGAAAGCAGCTTGGTGAGAGGCTGGGGCAGGCAGACCAGTAAGACGGTGATCCACAGTACCTCTGCTTTGTGTCCTCGGCACTCAACAGGGAAACCTCAGTGAGCACAAAACATTCATCCCTAATAAGAACACACTGCAATAATCACCCTCCCTGTGATAAACAGATTATAGGGAGGTTTTCCTGTCTTTTTTTCCCCCCACATAATCATTTAACAGGTTCTCAAATCACAAGTTATCAAGACTCCATTTGAATGCTGCAGTTTTCATGTTATGAATCTTGGGTTAAACAATTCTTTCTCAAATAAATACTCCTTTTTCAGTTGGCACTGAAGCTTTTGTTGTTCACAGTAATCAAGCTCCCAGTTGGCTAACCTCTCACCTAACACAACATCTTCATCTTTCATTTGAACGAAATTTATCATCTGTAAGCAAAGACAGAAAATGTGTGAATGTCTAAAGCTTATGTAAATTAAGAGGCTATGCACACCAGTCCTAAAAATAGTAGATAATAACAAGCATTTCTTCAGCATACTATAATTATGGGCCTGCTGTCATCTCTTCCATTCTTTATAAGGTCACAGTTGTATTATACAAAATTTACAGTATATTACCAGTTAAAAACACAATAATTAGCAAGCACGCATCTTCCATCTTCAGCACCAGTGATGAATGTTCACAGTCAAGGCAAAAAAAAAAAGTGCACATTGTTTGCTTTATGTGGACAATACACACTTAAATTTAATCATCAACTTCTGCTATCCAGTGGGCAATATTCTTTCGCTATTATAACACTATTTGCCAAGATCAGAGTACACCCTTGGGCTGAATTCATCCTTAATGAAGAGACAAGGAGCCAAATCTCTCACAATCTCATCACTGACACACTTAAACATATTTCTTTAAACTTCATAATTCTGTA
Source organism: Cariama cristata (assembly GCF_000690535.1). Classification (NCBI taxonomy): domain Eukaryota; kingdom Metazoa; phylum Chordata; class Aves; order Cariamiformes; family Cariamidae; genus Cariama; species Cariama cristata. Next base: position 11,953 of record NW_009625513.1, on the reverse strand, counting down.
TGACTTATTCGAAGATAATGTCTGGGCAAAAACCTCAGGTGTTATTTTGAACATTATTATAAACATTTGACTTAACATTCCAAATTTTTAACTAACAAAATTATGTGTATTGAAAGAGTCTCTCCCATGATGTGTGTCATTTTTTGGCTTTCTTGGATGCTGGAAGTTGAAAAAAGACAAGGGGGACTGCACCCAGACCACAGGTCCCACAGCTGCTAGCAAAGGCCCCCCAAGAGGTTATTTGGCCACCACATTGTCCCATCCTCTCGATCTGGCTGCTTTAGCTTCCCCAGGTTATAATGGTCAACTGGCAGACATAGCTGTTCCACCCTCACCAGCCACCATGTCAC
>NW_009625513.1:0-11581 GCF_000690535.1 Cariama cristata | reverse complement strand
AAAAAAAAAAAAAAAAAAAAATCTTAGCGACCAGGACAGGTGGCGTTTACTCTCTGATGAACCAGATAAAGGATTAAAAAAAAAAAAACAAACTTGGAAAAAGTTTATAATTTTCTCAGTGAAACAAAGGAAAGAGTACAGAAAGCTTTCTATTGGAAACATAAGCAAATAAAGCATTTCCAGATTGTGTATCTTTTGGCTGCATTTAAGTAAAACTAAAAATGAAACATCAAAACGTTTCATTTCAACTTTTTCAGCAAAAAAAGCCTAGGAAATTCACATTTGTGAACTGACCAAAACACTATCCAGTGCGATTAAGAATTTTGCCATGGATGGAAGAATTTGCTAATTCCACTGACAGCCCTTTGCCCTGAAACCCTCGGCAGGCAAGGACAGCCCCAGCCAGCTGTGGCAGGGATTACCGGTGCTGTGGGGAGCCGGCGGCCGCTGGGAGAGATGGAGAAGGTCGGGCTCCGGCAGGCACCAACACCGTCTTTCATGTTGTGCCAGTGAACCCAAGGCCCAGCTTGTAACAACTCTGCCTCTGGTTTCTAGGCCTGTCCTAAATTACCTTTCTCCTGCCATATGTAGCTCTCCCTAGGTCATGCTCTCCTGGGCTGAGCAGCACTCAAGCTAGCAGCCAAGCAGAGAGCAGAGCCCAGCACCAGTGCAGGATGGGAGAGGATCCCTGCAAAGCCCTGGGGGCTGGGTACCAGCCATCCTGAATAAGACAAACCGCACCTCAGGCTACGTTAGGAGGAGTGCGGTGAATGAGACCTAAACCAGTCACTGGGCAGAAGGCGGCAGAAGGAAAAGGTTTTGCAACCGAGTGTTTTGTAAATCTTGCCAGAAATACTGGAGGTGAAGACAGTACCCAACAGCCCACAGAGGTGGGACACGATGTGGACCAGCCAGGCAGCATCACATCACCAGTATTTAGAAAGCACACACCTTGCATACAGTTTCGGCTGGCACTGAGGTTCAGAGCAATATTCAAGGTCATGCAGAAGAACCTCAGTCAAAATTGGCTTAAGCCTCAAAAATAAGGATAGCCTTCACACAAAAAAAAAATTGTTAGAGTAAAAAAAAAAACAAACAAAACCAAACAAAAACAAACAAACAAAACCCAAACAAAACCCAAACCAGACAGGAAAATGCATATTCTTAAGATTTCTTTCAGAACATCTCCAATCGCGTAGGTCCTGTGTGAGAAATTACTTCAAGGGCAAGTCTGTCTGGGCAACTCTTGGTGCTTCAGAGAGCACAGCCTGCACGCAGAGCATCTCCTTGCGCCTCTCCTGCACCCAGCCCTGCCACAAGCGCTGGCGCAGGAAGTGCCAGGCTCTGCAAGCAGAGGGGCAGCTCCACCAGTGCCTCCCAGGACCCCACCAGCACCAGGGAGGGTCTGCTTTGGTGCAGCCACAGACAGATGGAGCTGGATGCCTGTGTAAGTTCTATCATCTCGCTCATTTTTTTCCCCCCACTAAATTGACAGTGCTGTCCCCAAGAGCTCAGCTTCTCCTCCTGCCTGCACCAGCACCCTAGACACCCTCAGCCAATGCTTGGATGTGTGGATTTGTACAGCTGATACCACAAGCTGTTCCCACCATGAGCAGTAGGCATCAGCACCTCTACTCTAAACCTTATTAGCATTGCAGTATATGGTATGCGCTCGCCCCAAAGACAAGCTCTCCCCGCTCCTCCCACATGCATGATCAGAGAGGTACAGACCACGGGATTCAGAGGTGTGGGCGATCCTCCAGGCTCTGCCTGTGTTGCTCCTTCAGCCCTCATGTTCTCGTGAACTGGGATTACTCCTGTTCAGATGGGAAGGCTCGCTATACTCCCCAAAAGAGTTTGCTGGCTGCTTGCTGACCAAGGCACTTGTGAAACAGCTGCATCAATCCAAAAGCTGGTAATAGTTAGTACACCAGGGGCAGGGCAGAATGGATTATCCAAAAGAGCAGCAGAAAACTGAACAAAAAAATACTGAGTCTCATTGGTGGTTTTATAGCCCAAGACCAGTCCCATTCCCCTCAAAATGAAGTAGATTTGTGCCACTCTGCTCCGTGAAAGCCAGATATCATTCTTAATGCTTGAGTGACTTTTTAAAACTTAATTTGAGTGTGTTTCAAAGGAATAATAGGAGTAGTAATGACTGTCACTGCTGTATGTCATTAGCATCAGTTTCTTAAAGCAAGGGTTAAAAACTATGTAATTTAACTCCTTTATGCATGGATAGTGGTCTGCAAGCAAAAGCACAAGCCACTATCTGGACCGAGGATAAACAAGACACCACAGAGGACCGTGACCATAAGAGAGAGGGATGCTCTGGAGCCCTTCGATGCCACCTTGCAGCACAGGGAGAAAAGCCTGGCCACGATGGGTGCCTTTCAGCCAAGAGGCACATGAGGTGGATGGGAGTGGATCCTACCTGTGCAGGTGCCAAGGTTTTAGCCAACTGTGTAGCACAGGAGGAAAAAGCCTTACATGTCTAATGACTAGAAGGGGAGCAGAAGAATATCTTCAGCAATGTCTTGCTTGCAGACCCCCCTCAGTTGCTGCAGGGGGCCGATCCACAGCCTGCCCAGTAACAGCAAAGCCAAGTGCTTTCCTTTCCCCGGGCCTGCATCACTCAGCCTGGAGGTGCCAGAAAGGAGAGCGCATGAGCAACCACAGGAGCAGGATGTGTGATGACTTTGGTGTGAAGCCTCAAGTTCAGGGCAGTGTGGAAATACGCAATAATATCCACAAATGCTTTCTTTTTTAGCACTATCATACAGAAACTTTGGCCTGCCTAGGTTCACATGAAAAGAAAAACCTGTGCAGTTGAGCAGAAGGCTCTGTTCTACACGGGAGGTTGCAGTGGCTTTTAAAGCCAAACTTTGGGAAGAAAACACTGGGCACTACAAATCTCCTAGGAGCAACATTGGCATCTCCTCCAGCCCAGGTTCCTCGTTCCTCTGATGCGCTCGTGCAACCCAGCCTTGGCCCAGGCGAGTACCAGACCCAAAGGCGTTATCAGGCATCAGGACAGGGCGCCTGACACGTGAAGCTTCAGAAGCAAGCGCCGTGCAAGCACACCGCTGGAGGAGAGTCAAATGAGCGTGCCGTACCCGTGTCAGCTGCTGGCTGGTGATCCCTCCCTGACACCCTTCCCCGGAGGACTGCATAGATAAACACCCTCCATTTGAACAAGACCAATGACAGCAAAATTGCTGGCTTGTCTCTAAAAAGACTCTAATAATGTGCATCAAGGGAGAGACCCATGGTCTGACAGACTTCTTTTTCCCCCCTGAGTGAAACATAAAAATGTATTTCAGCAGCAAGGAGGACACAGTTTGAAGTGCATCCCTAGTTAATTATATCCAAAAGAGTAATAATAAACTATTAAATTTTAGAACTCCCTCTTTAAAGTATTAAGCATTTCATTACTGTGGTGCAGTTAAACCGCACACTGAACAACGCTTTGAACTGCTTTATAGGAAGGTAACGTAGGAGTCATCATGAAATAAGATGTTCTAGACAAATCTCATTCCATAGAGGCTTCTTATATTGAACAAACAACACAATCCACTGCTTAGCTTTAGCACAGAATTTGTTTTTTAAAAATCTAACATTTACAGCCAACATTCATCTGTGAATAGAAAGCACCGCCGGTCGGTGGCTGCTGAGGAAGGTCTTGGAGCTCACTGCAGCATGTTTACAGAATTGGAAATTAAGATGTGAAGGTGGCCTGCTGGCACCTCGTGTACCGCGGGAGGGTGGGGAACCGACCGCTGCTTTTAAGAACAGCGGTTCAATTCCTGGCACAAACACTGAGGCTAGTTTAAAAACTCCAGTGGCTGACAAGATGCTGGATTATGGGCTGCGCCGTGGCCCAGAGCCATGGGGGGAACCTGCTTTGATGCAGCTCTAATAAACAGCAATCAAAGGCCAAGAGGGAAGGATGCAATGAAAAATGGAGGAGAAGAGAGGTGAACAAAGGTTATTACTAAGGAATTTTCTGCCCTTTCCATTTGGGTAATTTAAACATTTGTTTAACATTTCAAATTAACAGGACATTTAATTTTAATACATGAACATTATAAAATCCCCTTTCCTGTCTAGTACTCCGTGGCGCTATAGATGCTGGACACCAAGGGCGATAACTCACCCCAGTGCTGAGGGCCAGAGACTCCCCAGGGAACTATCACAGCAGGCGAGGGGTCTCGGTGCCGTGGTCCCCACGGCAGGCAGCCCTCTCCCCCGCAGATGCCTGCGATACCCCTGTGAGTGCCGGGGCCAGCAGGGTCCACGTGCCCCGTGGCACAGCCCCCACAGCTCTGCTGCCTGCATGGGCTGCTGGGGAGGAGCAGTCGACTCCTCTGCCGTGGGACCCAGGGGCTCTGCTCTGATCCCAGTCACCACCTCCTTTTCAACACTCACTCTTTTCCATAGGCTCAACAGTTCTCATCTCACGTCTCTTGCCACGTGTTTTTGCTCTCTGTACCATATATTTTTGTGCTTACAAAACCAAACAGAAATGGAGGAAACTGCAGGAAACACACAGCAGACAGCAGAGAGGTCTGAATTCCAAGAACAGCTCATCTTTTTCTCTCATTTTTAGTCAATTTCTGCACCCTCACACACAGAGCACCATTCCCCTGACACTACTAACCTGCTCAAGACCCCAACATGCCCAGCACAGAGCCTGGATGGTCTCACCTGGCTGGACTTGCAGGCCGGACACTGAGGTCACCCAGGCACCATTAACCACCAGCGAGGAAAACAGGCACTTGTGGAACAGAGCCATGACCTCAGTGAGAAACCCCAAATATGTCAGAGTAACCATGCTAGTGCCCATTTCTGTCCAATTAAGGGAGCCTAGAAAGCAAGTCTGGATGCACCTGCGCACAGTCAGATGAGGTAAATTCCATCCTTTACCTAAGGACTTGTCTGGACGAATTCATGGACATCCAGTGACTCTATAATGATATCCAAGACCCGTGAGTGTTGCTCCATCCCTGTAGGAGACAAGGAGTGTCAGACTGGAGGATGGTGAATCTTAGCAGCTCTGTCATCCAGGGAGCACAGCTTCAGCATCTTCACCTTTTGGCACAGAGACACTAAGAGGAGGGCGAGCGAAGGAAGAGGAAAGATGGATTTCATTCCTCAAACAAGCTGCCTCTTCTGGGACATTTGCCAGTTTCCCTTAGGAAAGCTGCTGTCGTCTGAACTGTTATTTCAAAAGTTCACTCAACCGCTGGATTTACTGCCAACACCTGAGTTACACTAATGAGCAACTATGACTTACAAAACATAGTGACTCTGCCATGCCCAGAGCTTCCAGGCACTCAAAAGACTAAGCTCACCCTCCCACTAGAGAGGCCCTCAGCACTGCATGGTAGTCAGCCCAGGCAGGGCTTCAGCAGCTGTGTGGCCCCTTTGGGCATCTCCAACCTTCCCTGCACAGTGTGTGGAAGTGGACCTCCTCTAAGCATGTGAAGCCGAGACAACGGACAAGGTTATGTTCAAAAGGACAATTGCATCAGTTGACAGCACTAGCAACTAGACGAAACCTGATGTGCTGGAGTGTGAAACTCTTGAATTTCCTATGATACAAAAAAATATAAATGTGATTGAAGACTATGTTGACTGATAACCTCAGTAGCACAACAGGGGTTAAATTACTGTGAACAAATCCGGCTTGGACTCTCACTTACACAACTGCTCTGCAGCCCTGACCAAAGGCTTGGGGTAGCAGTAGCTGCCCTTATGCTGGGGTCTGGCCCAGCCCCATGCTAACGAGGTGCAGCCAAGCCAGGAGACAACAGCAATTTGCCTCCCTGGCATATAGGGGACACACACCCAAATTCCTTTCCCTTCCCTGGAGGCTGTGGTTGCAATGGCTCCCTTGTATCCACAACTCTCTGCAACCATTAACCAGGATTTTTCTGTCCTTGGAAATGCAAGTTATTTCAAACAGCAGGACCCAAGCCCCACCTGTACCTGAAAGCCCAAAGTCACCAAGCTGTGATTAAAAATATCCAGAGGGGCATTTGTGGACTACATGACACAGCAGGTCTTTCACATCTAGAAAACAGAAATACTTTCTGTAGTTTAACAAGTTATTGAAAGGTCAATCCAGAAAGAAACTGGTAATAAAAGTATTCAGACATTTCTATTTCATCTCCTCTAGTGAGGGTAGTGTAGCTCCACTCATGGAGACTTACCTCAGGCTATAGCTCACCCTACAAGGGCTCATTCCTGGCTCACTCTTGTTATTTATGTGCCACACTGCACAACATCAGCTTAGGTGTTTTAGAAGTACAAGTTTAAAAATAATATCTGGTCCTCTTTAGATGCAGGAGAGAAGAACACATCCCAAACTTCCTAGCATTCAAGCGATAGATGAAGAACTCTCCATCAGCTGTGCTTTGCAGCTGAAGTGAGCAGACCATCCATAGGGGAGGGGAAACCATCTTACTTTGTAGCTTAACATCATGCAGAGGCAACACCGTCTAAAACACACTTGCTCCATATCTCCAGCATAGTCCCACCCCCAAACAGGAACAGAGCTGGTGGTGGTGACACTGTCATTTCAGTTTAGGCATGTAGCCAATCACAGCATCTTTCCACCACGTCTGCCACCAGTACTACACATTAATTCATCTCAGGAAGTAACAATTACCTGGGAAAAAAGGTAAAACAGGTCTCCTCTAACACAGAGCTAGCAACAGAATCATACAGGAACTCCACAGTGTTGTAGTGACTGGGTTTCTGACTCACTTGTCCCACTCACTTTTATTCTCCCCTGCCTAGTAGTCCTCCTGCTTTTGAAGATGCTGGCACCTGAATCCAATGTAGTTGGTTACCTAGGCAAGATGAGCAGCATCTGATTACTCACCAGAGCAGGGCCATAGCCTCCAAAGAGTTACAAATGCACAGACCACTTGTGAAATACTGATCCTTTCACTAAATAATCCAGATTTCTTTTAAATTGGCCTTATTTTATTTTTTTTTTATCCTCCTCTGCTCTGTGAGGAAAGGCACCGCATTCTGCACCTTGAATGCCGTCCACAGCAGAGGTTATGGTGGCCCTTCCAAATACCAGCACATCCCAGAATTTAAAAATCTGCCCACACATCAGGGAAAGAAGCTGTGGAGAAAATATCACAGACAGCAAAATCCTAGCAGAAGCCAGTAAAAAGACACCAAATGGCTCCCAGGGGTGTCAAACCAAGCCCCCAACAGCTCAGAGGTGGCAGGGATGCCCCTCCTGGCAAACCCAGGGGAGTTTGCACAGCTGAGAGCGTCCCACTGACCCCCAGCACCATCAGTGGGGCAAGCGGTGCTGCAGGATCGGGCCGACAGTCTCCAACAGAATAAACGTAGCGGTTTCTAACTCCTTTCCAAGTCAGTGTTTGTTGGGAAACATCAAAGCCAGTGGAATAGTAGGTGTCCCAAAATGTCTTAATTCAGAGAATTAGTGTTAACCGAGTCTGATTAGCTCCATTTATCTCTAATTAATTACCCTTACCTAATTAGACACCCTGTTTCCAGTAGACATGGAGTCAAGTAGACTAGATTATTAGTGTAGTCATTGTGCCTTTACAAAATCCTGAAATTAATGAAACGTGCAAAAGAATCCGCGGCTTTAATTGCACAGGTGTTGCCTTATGGCAAAGCTTTATCATCTGATTACACCAAGGGATTATTAGTGACTTTTTATATAGAGGATGAGCCTGTGAAATGTACCTTAGCAACAGCTCATTAGTTTAGGGTTGTTACTGTATTATTTATTACATTCAGCCTTCCCCATTATCTAGATTGATTCATGGACCTATATTTTCCTCCCCTCTGTGCAGGAAATAAATAAATAAGTGAAGGCTGGCTATTGCCGTCCAGCTGCAATATGAGGGGAAGGCAGAGCGTATTCTCCAGCTACCAATATCCACCCTTTAAAATAAAGCTTTAAAGTTGATTTAAATAAAACTCTTTTTTTTCCCCTTCCTCAGCCAAGTAATCAATTCAAGCTTCTGTCAAACTGGAATGCTTTCTACATGCCATCCAAACAGTTTGGGCCACCTTAAATCTTTTCGGATAAATAAAAATATATTATTGGATGGAAGAATGAAGTACAATATATTTACATCCAAAATAATTTTTTCTGCTATAACTAATCCTTTATGAAATCTATCAGAAATATTTTATTTTGATATTTCTTTTAACTGTTTGGTTGTTGGCTACTTCTTCAGGTTTGGAGGGGTTTGACAGATAGAAAAGCTGCCTGAATAATAGAACCAAGACAAACAAAGCAAAGCAGCAACCTCTGTGTTAAAAACCACTTTCCCCACAGAGAAGCTACTTGTAGTCAAGGTTGAGAAGGCTTGACCTTACCTTCCTGCATCCTCCTCAGCAGCATCCCACTGGACTTGCTAAATATCACTGGTACAACAGCCCCAGTGCTGCCCCAAGCACAGGAGGCTTCACTGACCAACCAGCAATCCCTAAGTAGCCAGTAAACAAAATGATGAGGAATTGTTTTCCAAAATTATCCAGAATGCCAGATTCTTTTAATATTACGTAAAACCTTGCTGTCCACTTATTGCTAAATTTTTTAAAAAAGTGGAAAAATAATTGGTAAGTCATTATGTAGGGTATGACAACTAATTTGAGCAGCAATAATGGCTAGCCAATGACAAATATGACTATATAACTCGTACCTACAGAAAATTACATTCACATTCCAGAAAATGTGAATTTTAATCCCAAAACTATGGCTCTAACAGACAGACTTAGTATGTACAGTGTGTTCATGTGGTTTCATGTGGCACACATATAAATGGTGTCATCTTGCAATAAAGGCAGTAGTGGTGGCTTAGGGCTGCTCTGTCAAATAGAGATGACTTGCATGGACAGAACCTAACTATATAAAACGAATGTGACACCCACCTGCTACAGGTCATTTGGGATTGCTGCTCTTCCAAGACACCCTTTTTTTCTCAAAAACATAGGCCAGTCTGGTTTCTGTATGGGCAAAACCCTTGTTCTTGCTGTAAGATCCTCATACGGGACCTCCAAGCATACACACGTGCTCCACAGGAGCAAAGCAGCTGTACGGCCTCTGATCCACCAAAGGTGTGACATAGGCAAAGGTGTGAGCCACACTCCCAAAACTGCTGCCTGACACAACATGCGTTCACTTTATCAATCTAAATCTTTTCTTCAGAATTATGTCCCAGCAAAGCCCATGCCTTGATGGTCTTGAAGAGAGTTCATCTCTTCCTGCCTCCCACATAAAGGATCTCTCGCCCTTGATCCCCAGGGACATCAATCTAGCTGCCCTCCTCTGAGCAGGCAGCATTAGATCAGAAAACACATTTTCATCCACCTCCTTACCCACTGTGAAATTCCATGGATCAGCACTTACCTGGAGAGCAGGAGGTGCAGGGTTGACCCCTTTCTTTAAAACTCCAGCAGCATGGAGGCAAGGGGGGTGCGGGGTGGGGGGAGAGTCCCCTAGATCTTCTTTAAAGGTCCACCTTCAGTGGAAACCTTCAAGGATGATCTAGGAGACTCTCCCCCCTCTGCTCAGTCACCCATGCTGCTGGGCAGCAAGTTATGCAAGTTATCCAAGAGCTGGCCGATAGGAAAGCCCAAGCATGAGAGAACAGGAGACCCAACATCACTGAGGACCTTGGATAACTTACACTGCACAGTATCAGAGACAGCACTGGAGGAGTGCTGGGAGCCCCAGATCCTCTTGCACATGCTCTCAGCATCATAGGCCTTAGCTAGTTGGACAAGGCATGGGCTCAAACCCCACTCCCGTGCTTGCAGTGTGCTGTGTCCATGTACCCCAGAAATATTAACTGGCTGTGGAAAAAACAAAAATTACTTGTGAGATGTTTGTACAGGCTTTGAAGTAGGATCCCCACTTGCATTTACATTTTGACTTGTGATTAGATCAAACCTTTCCTCCATACTCCCTGTTGGCTTCCCATTGAATACAGTTGGATTCACGAATGTTGTCTGTGCCTTCAGCACTGCGACAGAGCCGTGCCCAGGGTGTCCCAGCAACGCTGGGAAAAGGTTGTCATTCAGAGCTCTGTTTCTTACACTGGTTTCAAGCACATCTGTGCAGAAAACAGGACTTTTTTAGGAACCAGTCTGAAATACACAGAAGAAATTCCCGTGGGATGGAGGCTTTGCTCTATCTCTCACCACTTCCTAGCCAAGGAACTCTGACCTCACCTTCAATAATGAAAAAAAGCAGCACAGTAGACAAGAATGAAAGATATTAAATATTTATTTAAAGGCCATAAACAAACAGTTTTTCCAGTGGGAGGAAGAGAATTACATGAGAGAGATGCTGGTCACATCACTTAATAGGAGGCAGCCTAGCAACCTGTGCGAGAAGCAGGGCCCTGCCTTGTGAGGGAAGGCGAGCACCAGGAGCACCTTGTGTGCGCACCCACCCACGACCCCGCGAGAACCACTCCTAGAAAGCGAGGAAGCAGCCAAGGGCAAACCCCAAAATAAACACTGCTGCTTCGCCTCTGTGATCCGTTCTCCATTCCTAAGTGCTTCCCAAAGGCAAGACGAGTATCACACAGTTCCCACCGGCCGGAAAACTGGAACAGTTTCAGTGGCCTCAGTGAGGCCACTCACTGAGGTCACCGGGACCTGAAGCAGCTCTTCATCCTCCAGCGTGCATCTTCTTTGGAAAGGCACACGCCTGCCTTCCCCACAAGATGCCATGTCGAGAGGAACTTGCTCTGCTGCTTTTCCCTTTGTCCCTTGGTGGCAGCCATGGGACAGCTGCCGGTCTGCTTGATGAGCAGGCCCTGGCGCGCTCCTCCTGCTGCTGGCACCAGTCCTTGAAGAGCTGGCTGGCACCAGCTGCTGCAGTGAGCTCGGACAGGCTGTCTTCCATGAGCCAAGTGCCAACTATTTGGAGAAGCCAGACGCCGGGCTGGCAGGTCTAATGGGAGCCTGCAACCAAAGTCAGATACTGCTGCCTCCTGTGGGAGCCAGGCCCCGCTCAGGGGATGGACACAAGCCCTAGGTGACCAACACAGCCTTAGAAAATGAAAATAGATGTAGAAGCACCAACTAAGCAAGGCTAGCTGGGTCAAGGATGGCAGGCAGAGTGGCACAATGTTACAAAACCACTACGCATTTGAAGTGGATCCAGTAACATGAGTTGGAGCAAAGGAGTGTCATTGAGGTCCCTAAAGATAGAAACCAGGGTCTGAAGGCTCCCAGGCCCAGGTACCCTTCCCAGCCACAAGGTCCAGTCAAAGACCATGCTAGGCCAGGGGTTTGGTGGCCCTTCCAGCTGCCTCCTGGGAAGCCCCACAACGTGCTGGCTGGGGGCTCACTGTCACGGTCCAGGCTTGAACCAGAGCTGGAACTGTCTTACTTTGTTTGCTGCTAGCTTCAAATTAGAATGTCTCTCCTGGTCTCCAGCCTGGTGAAACAGCAACATTAAGATTTGTTTAATGTCCACTCCCAGTTAGCAGCAGAGCTGGCCCTTCTTCAAGACCGCAGGGCTACCCGGACACTTAATGTCCCACGGCACCTCCAGAAGACG
>NW_009625512.1:1067-1299 GCF_000690535.1 Cariama cristata | reverse complement strand
GCCCGCGGCGTGCCAGAACGAGCAGGGGCCGGGCAGGAGCCGTTTGCAATGAGGGCAACCCCACCCTGCAGCCATCTCCCTCTTTCACCCCTCAACTGCCTGCTTTCTCATGCATTTTTTGGAAATCCACCTCCTACCCACCCTGCCTGGTCCTCTCCCTCCCTTGTTGGTGACAGCTCCGGCTGCAGGACTCTGAGGGGGGACACACAGCCTCTTTCCCACTACCAAAATC
>NW_009625512.1:0-966 GCF_000690535.1 Cariama cristata | reverse complement strand
CGGTGCCGCGGCTCACGACGGGCTGCGAGCTGCCCATGACGGTGGTGACGGCGTCTGCCAGGGTGCTGGGCATCGCTTCGGTGTTGAAGGGGTCCCTGGTGATGGGCTCAGGGCTGTCGGAGCCCACCAGGGATGGGGTGTGTGTTGTCCAGCGAGGGTGGAGGTCTGCCAGGAGGGAGGGGAGAAGAAATGAGAATAATTAATCACACAGCCGGCCACGTAGTGTAATGGGCTGTGGGGGGTGAATAGGTGAAGGGACAATGATCTCCGCAGGGATCTTCTTCCAAAGGTTGTGGGGCTTGCAGAGGTGCCAGCTCTGCCCCATCCCCTTGTCCCCAGCCTTGTTCTTGCAAACCACCTAGTCCCCTGGCCCTGGCACAGCACCGGCCTCCCTGGTCCCCAGGACGAGCCGAAGCTCTCCCCTGCCCTGAAGGGCTGATGGTGCCTGCTCGTGGCTGGACATGGCCATGGCTGGATGTGGAGATGCCTTGGTCAGTTCTTCTTTCCCAGTGCGGGGTTTGCTCCAGTCCTGCAGCTCTTCCCACCACGTACAAGCTTCAGCCTGAGCCCTGGGCTCCCATCGCTGGTACCGAAGCCCCGGGCAGCAGCCCCAGCTACCTCCCATCCACCGCACATCTGCACCGGGACCTGTGTAAGGCAACCCCCGCAGCTCACACGGAGCCAGGCTAATCCGTTGCCAGCACCACCGGAGCCTGGATTTGCCCCTTTCCCAGCCCCTGCCTGCAGCCACGTACCCCACCAGCCCGGCCCCACTTGGAAGTGACGCCGCACCCAGGCGTGTCCCACGGAGCGAGTGGCTACGTCTTGTCTTGCCCCAGGGCACCGCTCTCACCTGCGCCTGCCCCATCCCCTCCCCTGGGTGCCAGCTCCCTCCCAAATCCCCCTCAGTGCCCATCTCCAGGGGCTCATCCTGCACCTGCTGGCAGCGAGCCCTGTGGGGCTGTG
>NW_009625511.1:22561-22879 GCF_000690535.1 Cariama cristata | reverse complement strand
CCTCCCACGCGTGCCCGTGGGCCTCTTGCCTCTTCCCGGCTGGGTTACAGCTCCCGGTAAAGCACCTTCGAGGGGCTTTGTTGTTCTTCCAGGTGTCCCCGGGCTGGGCTCGACCGGGACGGCCCTGCCAGCGCCGGGGGACGGGGTGCAGTTGCTCCTCCAGCAGCACCGGGCCATGGTTTCATGGTTTTCATGTTCACCCGAAGGCCCCGGAGTGGTTTTTTGCAGACCACCTGAGCATGGCCTCATCCCCAGCGCTGTTTATTATCTGCCGGACGCTCCTTGGCATGAAAAGGGAAGCAAGACCGAGCTGCCAGA
>NW_009625511.1:0-22530 GCF_000690535.1 Cariama cristata | reverse complement strand
AGGCGGTGGCCCATGCCTGTGGGTTGTGGCCAGGGAAGACATGTGCCCTTCGATACCCGTGAGCCCTTTAGGACATCAGTGAAACCCTCCTGTAACCACGGTGTGTTGTGGAGATGGACAGCGATGCTCTGAGCAGGACCTACTGCCAGGTCCCTGCTGCTGGAGGTGTCAAGGGTGATCCTGGGGACCGGACAGAGAAATCTGATGACCACCGTCCCTGGGGAAACGTCTGCACCTCCTTCACAGCCCCCCTGAGCCAAGCGTTGAATAGAGCTGGGAGTAAGACAAGATTTGAGATTTTCGTGCACAGTGGGTTGTTTAAAAATAAATACAGTGTCAGGCTGGCTTCTGCTGCATGTCGTTCCGATTTAATCTGCAGGCTCTTTGAAGCTCCTGTGTAAAACCGTGGCAGCAGTTTGGAGTCTTGACGACTAAAGGTAGAGAGAGCAAATCTAAACCGGCAGCCTAAGTTTCGAATGCACTGAGCAACTTGGCTCCCTTTGGCCTCAAATGTAGCAGCTAAGTATTAAACTAATTATTTCCATGGGTAAAGTCAGGATATGGAGACCCAGCTCCGGGGTACCCAGCTTTGATTTTTGGCTCTGTTTCTGTTTACTGTTGTTGTTTATAATAAACACTGTGCACTGAGTGGCTGAGAGCAGCCATGTGGTAGCTCCTCTTTGGCAGCCAGTAATATCGGGCAAAAATATTTTCCCAACTTGGTTCAATTGCCTGAGCGATGGCGTGCAGTGGGTTGTACCGAGGCTGCTGGCTGAGGGATGGCCACCACTCCTCCTCCTCTCTGCCTTCCTCTTCGCACACCCTCACACCTCTGCTGGCTGGGCTGTCATGTCCCCACGCACTTGCTGGAAATGTTTGGAGTATGGCATGGTGGTTTCGTACCTCCCTTGTGCTTTGTAGCAAGCACTGGCTTGTGGCTTGGTGCTAATGGGGGGAATAAAACTCTGCTCGTGGAGGGCTCAGCTCGGGACAAACTGCCGTGGGCTGCAGCCGTGCAGGGCCTGCGCTGTGCGGTTGGGTAGTTCAGGATCTGCCCAGTAGATGGTATGAAAACGCAGGCAGAGGTAGGGGAGTCCTTTACAATGGGCAAGAGGGAAAGACAGGTATTTCTGTGCTAGTTAAAGTATTTCTTTTATTAAAGGTTCGAGTATGTTTTATTTGAGAGAGGTACACTGACCCTCGCTCCTCCTATTTTGGTATTTACATCTTAGGGAATGATAAATCTACATCTTGATAATCTGCTTTTTAGTCAAATATTGGGTATTTAATGAATCAGGTGATTAGCTAATTTAAAAAAGTAAATGCAGAGTTTGGAACAGGAGCAGGAGTGGCTTCCCCTGCAAGTTGTGAGCCTGTGCCCCCTGATTTTGCTGTGTCTGAAGTTTTAATAATGTTTAACTGTTGAGTCACTTTGCTGGAAACTTGATGAATTTTGCCGCAGGGTTTGGTGTCTTTAAATGAAAGGTGCTGTTAGGGTATAAAATGATGATGTTACTCATCAAGTAGCTGTGTTTCAGACTCGGATGTGAGTAGTCTGGGGGTCGTGTCCTCACCATGTATCTAATTTAAAGGAATCTCTGAAACTTTGTTTCATAGCCTCAGACATGATGTGTCTAGAGAGAACTTCCAGAGATGTCCTCCTTGTTTCCCAACCCCGGGATAAGGTCAGGTACACACCTAAACCTCTCTGTCTTCTTTTAAGGCTCTTCCTGCTGGCAATTTCACATCCTGTGTAGATGACGTACGCTGACACTTGGGCCTCCTCACCATTAGAGAGATTTTTGTGGTGTTTAATCTAAATCTTTGGTTTGCACCTTAAGCCTTTTCCTTCTCTGATCTCCAGGGCACGTGGAGAACGCTCCCTACATCTCTGCAGCTAAATTTGAAGTATTTAAAGACTTTTTTTCTCTTCCTAAGCTGAACCAGCTCTGTTTCTCTGCTCTTTTTGCATGGACTTGTTGTCTGCACAGCTGATCTCTGCCCCTCTCTGGACTTTGCTATAGATCCACACTCCCCTTAAAGCCCTGTGGTCAGGCTGGGCTTGGTAGGACTGTGTTGGTTGAGCTTCTGTGGAGCGGTTGTAAGAAGTGGGCCTAAATGACCCCATTTTGGGTATGTCGAAGTACTGTTATGTGAAGAAGAATGCAGATCAGACATTTGCATATTTGCATGTTGAACTGTAAGTTTGTGGCAAAGGGCTTGGCATGCTTGGTGAACTCCTATTTACAAAACCTGGAGAGCATGCTAGCAGCGTGGGCTTGGAGCTGGTGTAAGTTAAAGCTTCGCATGTTTGATTCTCTTAAAGCTGTAATGTTTGCATCTAGCCCCCTGTCTTTTTTCCTTTTCTTTTTCTTGGCTGTAGCTGAAATTTAGTTTGTGATGAGACAAGCAGATTTTGAGTCGTTTACTTGTCCATTTATGTTTGAAAAGTTTCCTAACGAGATGACCGGGAGGGGTCCATGAGAAATGAAGCAAGATGCACTGAGGACAGAGCAGCAGCTCCAGCTGCCAGCTTCTTTTGCAAGATGGTTAATCTCCTGCATATATGTATTTTATATAATTCAGAAACATGCCAAGGTAAAAATCATCCTCACAATTAAACTCGCAGTGTAGCGGAACTATAACTCTGACCCCTTCCTTCGCCCCAACGATACACCCTAGTGTAGCATGTGCATTCCAAGCTGTGTGACATGAACAACATTTCATCCCACTTTATTTGCAGGATGTCAGGATCCTAAAGGAAAATGCCTTTTTTTTGTTTGTAATACATTTGTAAAGAATTCCTTTCTTACCAAGCTTAAATATCTAACAGTGGAGACTTTCATAAAATCTTGCTCAATGTTTAAAATGATAATGCAATGTTTAAAGTGATAATGCAAGTCTGAAAGTGGCAGGAAGCACATGAAACCTTCCAGCTCTATTACCGGGTCTCACTGGGCTTGGAGCAAACAAGACTCATCCATGTCTGGTAGCCTGAGCTGCTGGTGTCAAACCAGTATCTGGTGGAGGCACACAAGCACTGGAGATCACCGCCACGTCTTGTTTGTGAAGCTGTACTCTTTGTTAATTGCCCTGCTTAGCGGTCTCCATTAATAGGAAATTTCAGAGGTAGCTTCAATTGTGAGCTTTCACCAAGCAGAAGGAGAGTTCGATACAGGGACATCACTGCAGCCTGGCTGGTGCTGAAAACTTTAATTCCTGGAGATCTCCATCTGCATTAAATGTCCTTAAAAAAACCCAGAATAATATTTAACGCTTTTACAAAGGTTTCTGACAGAGAACCTCTAGCAGATTTAGACACTGTGATATACGGTATTGCAATCTGCGGGGTTCACTCAGACACCTACCAAATGTTTCTGCCACTGTAGCAGGGATTTAAGCAGAATTTATGTCTGCACCTCCACTCTCACTGTGCAGAGTCTCACTGTTTTATGCAGACTCGTCCTGAGCAGAAATTCAAGAATTTCGCAGCAAACTGAAGGAAAAGATGAACGTCCATTTTGCTGCCTCTGCTGTTTGCATGGCAGCCTCGTCCAACAGGCCAGATGGACTGGGTGATGTCTTAAGCTGCTGTAGAGGAGTCTTCCAGCAGTTGTCTCCCTGAAATCTGACTTTATCAGCAGTGGTGAGTTGCCCTTGCAGCTCCACTGTCTGGTTGGTAACTGGTCATTGGAGATAAGGAAACGAGAGCAGAGATGAGTCGATGCGGCTATTACCAACACGAAGGAGCTGACATGAGAGTTCAACGCAGGACTGTTTTTTTTTCCCTGGGACAAGCTTGTGCTTCTGAAATGCATACACCCCTCTATTTCTTACTCAGAAGTTTTTTTGTATGTGTTGTAAATCAAATGGTATTAGCACCAGTCAGAAACCTACGTCCTTTTGGAGGTACCTCCTCCCAGCCCATGTGCTCCGAGTTACCCAACTTCAGTTAGCTCTTATGTTTTCCAGACTGACACT
This sequence comes from Cariama cristata, assembly GCF_000690535.1. Lineage (NCBI taxonomy): Eukaryota > Metazoa > Chordata > Aves > Cariamiformes > Cariamidae > Cariama > Cariama cristata. The sequence goes on along the minus strand of NW_009625511.1, from coordinate 18,549 downwards.
GTGTGAACAGTCCAGAAACCGCCCCGTGGCTTGGTTTTGTTTTTAAGAACGGAAACCGTAGGAGTAGATGCCAGTGGAAATTTGTGAGGCTATGTCTTTGCCCATTGAGAAACATGCAATTCCTCCCCTCTCCTGGCCCTTCCAGCCTTGCACCGGACACTACATCGGATCCCTTCTCCTGGATGTTGTGGCAAGGGAACAAGTTTGGTTCAGACATTGCTGGAGCTGCATCTGCTGCAGTTTGCTGGGGTGTGTGTGGGGTAGGCACACCCTTCTGAGCTCCCCCAGTGTACTGCTGATGTTTGGCTCCAGGGAAAGGTCCTGCTGGGAAAAGCGGTTGCTTTCCAGCAAGGAATTTGCATCTAGGGGGGAGCTGGAGGACGCTTGTGCTGTTTCTTTCAGTTTAGCGTTGGCAGAGCGCTGCGCAGGGTGAAAAGCCCAGCGTTGCTTCAGCCTGCAGCTGGTTTGCACCGAGGGAGCCATGGTCTCTTCAGATGCCATTCGCAATCGCCTCACCCACTGCCCCCCTGGACAAGGCAGTGCTGCGAGGCCTCCGTGAGCCAGCGCCTGGCGCTGGCTTTTGTCTGCCCTGACCTCTCCTTGTGTGACAGCCGCACCTTATCCCCTGCTCCTGGGCCTCTTTTTCCCTTCCCTTACTACTTTCGAGTAAGCCCCTTCCTCCTCCCACCACGCTGAGCCCTCTCCGCCCGCGTTTGAAGCGATGGGACACGCGTCCAGCTGCGTCTCCAGCAAATGGGGGGGTGGCTTGTCTTCCATCTCCGCTACCTCCTAGTTGTTGGCTGTCGATGAGCCTCCCTGGGCCACTTGCCAGCAGCTGCCTGCCCTCCTCGTGTCCCCTGCTGCCTGCAGCCCACGGGAGAGGCCAGCAGCCAGCAAGCAGAGCCCTTAGGAAGCTGGGCTGGGCTGCACACACGTTGTGGGGGGACGGGGACGAGCAGCACTTCTCCGAGGCAAGAACCTGGGTTTGGCTCTGGCTCCTGGCAGTAAGAAATGCCATCCACACCGTGCTGCTTTATGTCCCTGAAACTGGCCGGTCTACAGAGATGACTGCGTTAGGGTGAGGTTGGTTCCCTAAGCTCGAGTTGAACGCTCTGGGTGGGCTCTGCAGCGTGTTTGGGCATCTCCTAGCAGGCACTCCCCTCCCTGCTGTTGCGGATGCAGAGAGGCCCTCGCCTCCCCACTCCTCTCTTTTGCTGCCGCGTGGCTTTTCCTGCCCACATGGCACACATAAGGTAGGAGAAATTTCTGCTCTTTGCACACAGAGCGTTATTTAAGTGAAGGTGCAGTGAAAAGGCAGAAGAGCTGATGAAGTCTGATGTGGACCGAGGAGGAAGTTGCACAAATTCCACTTTCTAAAAATAAGTTGAGTGAATGTTCCCACAGCCCAGAGGCTGCTGCTGTCTATATGCTGAGTTTGTTTGCTTTTTTTTTTTTTCCTGTCTTGTTCCGGCAAATTTTAAAAAAAGATGCTACAGTCCATCAAAATACTACAGTGGTTGTGTGATCAGATATATGCTTAAGAAGAAAGTCTTGGTTGTTTCAGTGTTTCTAGAAGTGACCTTGGAGGATTACCTAAATGTAGTGTTTCCTAGAGGTTTGTCTAAGCTGTTCTTAAAGATTTCCAATGATGGTGATTCAGACTTTCCTCGATAATCTACTCCAGTGCCTAACTATTCGGATGATTAAGGAGCTTTGCTTGATTTCAGGCTGGTATTGCTGTACTTTAACCCCGTCATTTTGTCATTTCACCTTCTCTCTGGCAGGCTACCAAAGAGAAGAAAAATTCTGTAAATGTAAAAGCAATTATTTCTGTAGAGTTTTAATCTTCCTTTCTACCTTTCCCTTCTGTGTTCAGAGAGCATCTGCTGGCTCTCATACACTGCTGTATATTTAATTACATGTGTGTGGCAGCTGGGAGGCCCTAGTCCCGACTCCTCATGTTGTATTGACCATAACTAACAGTCCTTGATCTGTGCTGATGCCAGTGAAAATGTGGTGTTTGAGGTGATGTGTGTTTTATTAAAATTGTAGATCACTAATTCCCCAATTATCTCCTATTTCTGTAGCAGAATGCACATCTCGAACAGCTTACAGAGTTTTTGGTTAGTAATACATTTTATAAAAATCAACAAGATGACATTAAATGTTACATTACTTCAAAACATCATACAGAGACAGTGCGGATAATACTGTCGCTGAGTAGGAAGGAGTAGAATATTGTTCTCTGTCACAGGGTGGGGGTTTGTCTCCTTTGCCTGTGGTTGAACATTTTATGAAATGTGCATTTGCTGTAGAACTTCACAATCTCCAGCTAATTTCCCAACTCTTTCCATGCTACAATGGAAAGGTCTCCCTAATAACTATTAGGTCTTCCTAACAACTTCAAGGTGTTATCATAACATTTCTTCATTTCAGTCATTGATAGAATTGTTACAATGCATTCCAGGGAGAGATCTACAGTTGAAATAGGCTGTAATATTTTTTTTTGGAAAGGGGAAAAAAAGGGAAGACACTCTCAAGTTCTTTCCTGGGATGAGATTTACTGCCTTGCAAAGCCCGGATGGGCTGGGGTGGACTCCTAGCCCCAAAGCAGTAACAATATTGAAGCTTTCAGCTTTCTGCATTGCATGAAGATTTCTGTATCCTGCTTCCTTACTATATTTTCTAGCCCTTAATATCTACTAATTGTTATGTCTGGGGCTTATATGTTTTCCTGGGTTGTGTTTCTGTCCTGGCAGTATGTGACTGTTCCTGCAGCCCTGCAAGGAGAGACTGCAGCACAATGTGCACCGTGCCTTAATGGTGCCCCTGCCCTCATATCTGCCTAGCTCCTGGAAATTGTTGCCATTGTAATTCTTAGTCTCATTATGTATTAAACCTCATAATTTTATTTCCATTTTGCTTCTGCAGAGGTCCTTGGTGAAACTTTTCACTATTGCATCTACCTAGAGCACATTAGTGTTGTCCGGCAGTTGTTTGAACACTTCTGGTGGCTGGATATCTCTACAGTCTGATAAGAAATGCCCTTCAGTGTATGCGTATGCTAGTTCTCCAAACCTGCAAGACTGGTGAAAGGTACCTGGCAGGTGGAAAGCGATACTCTCTGCTTTTCTTTGCTGGTAGCAAGCCCAGTGCAAAGCAGCCCTGAACTGGGAGCCTCGTAGCTGCATGATGCTACAGTTGGGCTGTGCAGCGGTGTGCTGATTGCAGTTGCACAGCTCCAGCTCTGAGTTTCTGGTGTCTGGCGAGCTTGTGCCTGCCTGCAAACAGACCATGGAGACATCCTCGTCATCAGCTCGTATCCTGAGTTGTTAGTCAGGCCCTTAAAGAAAATAACTCAAGACAGCGCAGCATCATTAAAAAATGTTTTCTGGTGAGGGTCTCCGATCAAGTATCAGCTGAGAATGGAAGGTTGAAAACTCTGCTAATGAAGTCATGTGATAGCAGCCACTAAATGTTAAGATTGTTGTTAATTTACACCTGTGTTAGTAGTTCTTACTAGTTCAGTAACAGTGTAATGCCTGGTTCCCATGTTGTTCCCGATGTGGTGGAAGTTTACATCTTTCAAGTTTTGGTTCTATTAGTATTTCTGTCCTTGTGTGCAGATTACTCAGTAAAATGCCTTTTTTTTTTTTTCTGTAGCAGAATATCTGCTATATTTCATGTTATGTACAATTGGTATGACATCATCTAGAAGATATTTGTGGCTGGCAACAAGTATCAGCTCTAACCAGCAAGGCCACAACCTCACTGCTCTCCTGGAGCCCTTGACTCTTACCACAAGGGAAATAAACCATTGCAGACAGCCGATCCTCCTGGTTTGTCACATGTCTCCAGAGCTGAAGTCTATGTTGTCATTTCCACAACCCCAAAATGGAGGGTTTTGGGTGGCTCTACAATGTCACATGTCCCTCAGCATGGCAGGAGGTAGCGGCTCACTTGGTGGTGAATTGCCTGTGCCCTAGACAGGGCAGAAGGAACTGGTTCCACTTGGGCGTTATCCAAGTACCCGCACTGTAAATCTGGGCAGTCTGGCTGTTCCAGCATTATGGTGAGGCTGAGGGATGGCTTTGTTATCTTGGCTCATTTTCCATCACCATGAGCTTTGCTCTCGTCTTGTGCATTGCTGGCATGATTTCTAGTTGTGTGTATATATATGTGTATATGTGGCAGTATATATTCACTGTTATCCACTGTGCCTGACCAGAGGACTCAGTCTGTTCTGGGTCTGTTCAGTTATTTCATATTGTTGTCAGCTGGAAAATCTGTAAATGCCCTGTGATATTTTATGGCTTTATAAGCTGTACAAAATGTCCAGCAGGTAGTTTAATGTCTAGCAGATACGGTCTGTAAGAGTGCATTTTTTTCATTAGCTCTTTGGCAGACACTGAACATACTTTCGTAGCTGCAGGATGGACTTTTGGTTGCTTGTGGTCATGGGTGGGTTTTTCTTTATATTGGCGTATACCGTATGTACATGATGTTGCCAAAATAAGAGATTTCATAGTGTCTTGTACAGACAACAGTGAAGGGCCTCACAATATATTTTTTTTTAGTTTTCCAAACTCTTGGCCCTTCAGGAATGTAAAGCAGCCTAACAACTTTTTCTTTACATAATTAAAAGCAATCTGTTTAGGCTTTCTTGCAGGAACTGGCTAGTGATTTTTCCTCTCTGGGAGTAATTCTCTTGAGATAGTATTTCTGTGTACTGCTAGATTGCTCTTTCTTTTCTTATTAAAATCTACAGAAATTTTGATGGACACTTGTTAGAATTTCTTTGTATCCAGACTTTGCAGCCTGTAGAGGATATTTCACCTATTTCAGTAGATTTACAGTTCTGACTCCTGGGATTTTACCTCCTTAAGTCACAGACAAGACCAGAGTTATACACAGGATAAAAATAGAAAGTAGTAATTAATACCCATCCTCGGTGAGCTTGGCTCTTCTAGTCTCTGCTGACATGTTGCACTGCTGCAATTTCCTTTCCTTTTCCTAGGAAACAGATGAATTAATATCTTTCTACATGAGTGAGAAAATAAAACAAAGATGCTTGCTTCCTGCCCTGGCACGCTGTTCCCCTTGGGGTACAGTGAGTTTCTGTGAGTTCTCTTCTCCCATGCAGCCCTGTTGCCTTGGCAGGCTGCTGCTGGGCTGGAGGAGGCCAGGCAGCAGAAGTAATGGCACAGCCTCTCTCTTTGCCCCCCCCAGACATCTATCAAGGACTGGATTATCTCTGTCTCCATGCTCCAAACAGCAGAGACTGACTCCTCTTCAGCTCGAGGAGGAGTAAATCCAGGTTTGCGTGACTCTGCTCCATACCGTGAGGGTTCGAGTATTATTTTTTTTTCATTTCTTTTGCAGGTGAGGCAGATCAGTAGGAACTTTTTTTCATCTGTCCTCCATGTGCACAAGAAGAAGCAGCTGCTGGGAATGTTAGAGGGAAGAGCTTGACTCTGAATCTGTCTGTACTGCTTCCAGGGGAGACCCTGAGTTTTGTCACTCTGAGGATATGTATACTAAAGAGATCATCTTACCTCATCTTCTCTGAGAAAACATGTTCAGGAGGACAGAGAGAGTTGTATTTGGCAGGTCTGGGAAGGTTGGCTGTATGCATGTAGAGTCAGGGACAGGGTTTTGTATACAAATCTATGAAGTATGACTTGAGTCACAGGACCCCCCAGTGCTGCTTGCCAGTAAGGATGTGACTGTGTTGGTGCTGGACTCCAGGAAGTTAAGAAATACTTAACTCCAGAGAAAGTCATCATTTGTGCTGAATGAGGGAAAAGAGCACCTTTCACACTGCAAGTAGCATGCTTAGCGATTGCTTTCATGCCATGTGAGGCTTAAGGATGAAAGTTTTCATCCTGTATATTTTCCCAAGGGTTATTGCTAAGCATTCAATTAAATTGTTAGGATCGGTTATAAAAGGAAAGCAGAAGACAGGAAAATGCAATTCTAGGTGTATGTAACCATCATCGTCCCTCACATCTCTCATATTTTAGCTCATTAGAGAGTGGTGATTTTGTCCCTTACCTTTTCTTCAGGGCTGGTTTGCTCTTGTCTGCTCCCTGGGCTCTCATGTCCCTTTCTGCCATTTCAGTGGAAGCACCTTGCCCTGTGTGTCTGTCTCCCTGGGGAGCATCCTCCTTCCTTGTGCTGGAGTGCTTGCAAGATACAGGGTAATGTAACGGACCAGGTCTTCTCCTTCCCCTCTCTTTCCAAGGCTTTCCTCATTTACGTTTTTGTTGTGTCCATCCCTTTGGATTTTTTTATTCCCCCTCAAGCTGCCTTTTCCTGTGTATGGTCTCCTGAGGATGTTATGCTGAAACTTTATCAAACTTACATTACTAGAAATAGTTAATGCAAAATCTTCTTTCAGGAATTCTCACATCCAGCTTGCAGCATCCTTGCACAGTCTGTCATGACATTTTCAATGGAGACACAACTGGAAGTCAGATCTTTCTTTCTGGATTACTTCCTCTTTTCCCTTGCTAGGGACATGGGTGTATGTTGTCTTCCTAGAGTTAAGGTACATTTGTTTCATCAATTAGTAAGAACAAATTACATATATATTTATCCACCTGGTACTTCTTTCCCATATCTCCCATCCCATAAAGAGTTTAGTTTTTAATAAGATACAGTCCAGCAGAGAGTAAGTATAAGGTTGATTAAACAGTTTTTTGTAGAATATATATACTGAGTGTTTAACAGAGACCTGTGTTTACACATTGGGGCACATTTCTGGGGCCACATACATTGTGTGTGTAACTGCTGTCTGGAAAAGCAGTCATGGTTTACTGTGGGCAGGGTGCTGGTTTAGCCTCTGTTGTGCCTCTGTTACAGCCTGGTGATGATATGGAAACCATGCACTGTTTTCTTTTTTTTATGTACTGATGTTTAAATTCTTATTGAAAGATTTTGAAGCATCCTATTGTGTGCTTCTGTATGGGGTGACTTTGTAACTGTCATGGGCAGAATCCCATTTCAAGGTCTCCTGTAAGCCATCTGCTTTCATTAATAGCTTTTGGATTTGGCATGTGGCTCAGTGCAGATTAAAATAGCCACATTGCTGCAAAACTTTCTGTACCACCTGCATCAGTTTGGTCTTCCCGTTGAGCCTCCGCAGGCTCTGCATGGCACCCTGCCTTTGATGTGTGCCCTCCGGGTGACGGGGGATGTATCACCCAGTGCAGAGGCATGTTGGGGTGCACCATAGATCTGCACCTCTCTGTGCTCAGGGAATTGCTTTGAAAGGAAACCCAGATATGTGCAAAACTGGCACATGGCCTGGCTCCCAGCCGTCAGGGTGTCAGGGTATGGTCAGAATATGCTGGGGTCAGTGCCACGTGTGTGATAAATTTTCTCTACTTCAAGGTGACCTCTGTGGGTTGGGTGTCGTCTATAATGTCATGCCACTCTAGATAGCTTCCACTGCTGTAGCCCAAGCCCTTCCTCTTCTCAAGGCAGAAAACTTTAACTTTTGACTGCGTGAGCCCTGCTGACACCGAATAGTTATAACGCAGATGGTTCAGTGGCAGAAACATCAGCCTAGGGCACACAGATTCAGTTCCTTGCTTTGGCATGTACTTCCTATACAGCGCATGGTAAGTCCATCAGTCCCTCGGTTTTCTGCATGTAAAAGGTGCCTCACCTGCCCCAAAAGTCAGTCCTCTGTGTTGGTTTCTGTTACAGTGCATTTGGGAGAGCTCCAGTGGAGGTACAGTGGTGGTACCGGTCAGAAATGTCTCTGCTTAACACCCAGAAACAGAGACCTGCTGCTTTTCCCAAAGCTCCTTCAGAACATTTATGGTGAGCCATGGTCTTGGTGGTTTCATTCACGTTGGGTTGTGGTACGTGGGCATTGCTCACCCAAGGGGAAACAACAGCGACACAAAGCCTGAAAATCAGTTCAGCAGCAGGACCAGCGAGGAAGGGATCTGTAGAAATAATTCCCAACTATAATGAAGCTTCCTTAACCCCAACAGTAATGACAACGGATTTGTTTTGTATGATTAGCTTAAGTCAATGCCACATCAACCAGTCTTCATGGTGGGCCATTCCCTGTCTCCCTGGCAATGGAAGGCAGCCAAGGTCTTCCCTCCAAGCCTTGAAGGCAGTACTGCCTTGGGGAGGAGCAACAGAGGATCCTCTGCTTGAAGTTCGTCCCTGCTCATGACGGGGGGGGTGGAACTAGATGATCTTTAAGGTCCCTTCCAACCCTTCCAACCATTCTATGATTCTATGTTGCCCTGCATGGGGAGACTTTAGGTTTTGCGCTGTTTTCTTTCTATTTGTGTGAGGGTTTTTTTTAAGAAGCAAAGCAACACCGGTCTTAAAACGGAAACAGTTCTGATTTTTCAACAATACGTGAATTTCTTACAGCAGTCAGCTCCTGTCTTTCTGACAAGGATTTGAAAGGCCAGCGTGCTCACTCCCATCGCTACAGAAATGGCAGATGTGGAGCAGACTGGCTTTAACTCCCAGCTCATCAGTAGAAAAGTCTGTACTGAGAAGTTTCAACATGTTAAAGGGCTTCCTCTTAGCAGACTCAAGGCAGGCTATCTCACCTGGCTTTTTTTTTTTTTTTAAGCCTTCTCCTCTCTCCATTTCTCTCAGCTTGGGTATCCTGTTCCTGGAGTGTGCCAAATATGTAGTTTTTATTGCAGCCTCTTGAATCTTCATGGAGAGCAAGGTCTGCTTGCCGTGATACATGGCAAGATGTTTCTGTTTTGTGCCAAGGCCCATGCTGGGGGCTTCTCTTTTTTTTTTTTTTTTTTTTTTGGAAGAGAGAGAGAAGGGAACCTTTATTGGAATCGTGCAAGGTTTTACTTTCTTTCGCGGTCATGAGAGGTAGTAACTGCTGCAGCCTCCCTCATGATTCCTTCCAGTGGTCCCTGGTTTTCACCCCAATCCTGAGCATTAGCTTTCCCTTGAGCTCGACTCAGCAGTGTCTGACGATCCAGCTGTCATTTGCTAGGTGGTTGACCCATCTCCTCTCCTCTGAAGGTGTTCAAAAGGAAGTCATAAAGTTGATATTTTCATTGTAGAGACATAGTCTGTCCAAATTTTTTACATGTTTTTGTCTCTCTTAAAATACATTCTCATCTGAGACTTGGCTCGGGGGGTAAGGAGGTGTGGTGCTGGTGATCACATCTTTGAGACACCTCAGTATCTTAACATCTTTCACAAGAATGTGTTTCTGAAGAGCCAGTCGTGAAGTCTGGAGTTTATCAGCCCACTTCTTACATGGTAGAAAGATAAAATTAGTTCCAGAGAGAGAGATGTTGGAAATGAGACAAAATCCTTTTGGTAGAAAGAGGAGTAATGGTTTGCAGCCATCAGATATTTCAGATCACACAAGGGGATCAGTACTGCAGATGGAAATAACAATATTCATTGTTACAGTGTTTCTTTGAAAAATTTCCTAATACAAATGTAAGGACCCTCGAGACCTAACGAGGGAAGATGATTTCAGAGGTGCTGTAGCTTCATCAGCCTTTGTTCAGAGCTGCCAAAATGTGGCTTTGCACAGACAAGGAGAAATAAAACTCCAGTCTTGTCTGGGAGGACGATAACAGAGAGGTGGAAGGAAATAAACCTGTTGGTCAAGATAAATTCCAACTCACCTCTTCAAACTTTGCAGCTACTTGCTCTTGAGTGTTTCCTTCAGGTCCCATGTAAGCATTTGTTTGTCATTTTGTTTTAGTCAGTTGTGGCTGGCTCCGAGGAGGCTGGTCTTCAGGGTGCTGGGAGCTGTCTGCTGGTCCTTGGCTTCTTCCCACAGGAGGGGTCCATCAGTTGGCTCACCAGAGCATGCTTTCAGGGGGAACACCATGATTTTAAACCAACAAAAGTTATGGTGTCCTCAGGTCAGGCAGAAATCTGAGGAGCTAAGTCCGGTGTGAAAACCAAAAGAGGTAAGAAGTGTTTCACATCACAGGCTGGCAGTCCTCTAATTTCTCAAGTAGGCTGAAAGTGCCTTTCTTTCTCCACCATAGAAATTAAAAATGGCAAAAAATGACGTTAAATGAGCAGGCAGAGGTGGTCATCATGTCTCTGTGTCTGGTTTCCTGATTGGGTCGGGATGCAACTGGACGCTCCCGTATAATGCGTGGTGCACGTTTGGGTTTCCAGAACGATGCTGAAACGGGACTCGGCACAGCCTGAGCCTCCGGCTGAGAAGCTGGAACGGCAGCACTGCCATCACCTTTGACAAGCAGGAACTTCTAATGCTGCCCTCACATTTCTCGAGGGAATTTGTAAGGGATAGCTCTTCATTATTGGGAACATTGATAGCGTTTGATGGAAAGATACCCATGAAGAAAAACTCAGTGTAAGCAGAGATTATGTGGAAAGGATTTTTATTAGCTGGACTGGTCGTGGTCCTCAAGACCGATGCTTTTGTGAGGAAAGAAATCAATGACTGCGGGCATTTTGCATTATACGAAACCATCGGGATTCTCTTGTTGCTGTCCCATGGGATTTCCAAGAAGCGTCATTCTCACAGTCCTCTGGTAATTTTTTTTTTTTCTCCCCACCCTAATCTGTGGGATATGTATCCGACCTAATAAAACCATTTTTCAGCTTCGCTGTTGGTAGTTTTCTTCCTCTTCTTTCTGAAAACATCTTGCCTGCTGGCAACTGCATTGTCCAAAGAAGTTTGAAGCTTGGCATGCTGTCAACAAAACTTCAGTTACCCTTTCAATCAAACATGGTAGCACTGTGAACTGACTTGGCCTCCATCCCAAGGTTCACCATAATCTTCCTCGTATAATAGGAAGTCCAAACAACCCCAGGAAATAATTCAGATGCGAGTGGTGGCTTTAGTGGAATAAAGAAGTGTCTAGAAGAGACATTAAGAACCTCAGCTTTAACTCTTTTCATAATTATGCACTCCAAAGGAGCGGAGGCTTTGTAGATAAAGAGATTACATGCATCTTATGAGGTCTGTATAGATGTGCCAGTATCTTCCACCCACATTTTCTCACTTTTTGTTTTACTGACATTGCAGTTGCAACATTTAGTGGAAGAATATTGCAGAGCAGGCTACCCTGTAACCCTGAAGGTCCCTTCCAATCTGGCACAGGTAAATTGAATCATTCTCCCCTTAGGGATGATAAGGATGAGCTTTTGGAAGAGGCTGTTGGTAAGAGCAGTGGGGGGCAGAACTTAATTAGATTAAGATGTATTTCGGCGATGTTTGTGCTGAGGGTTGTGCTATGCGGCTGCCGGAGAGAGCAGCAGTCTGAGCTGGCAATGCCATGGGATGCTTTTCCCAGTCCTGGGTGCCTCTGTGCTGCCTTTATTTTCTGAACAAGAAAAAGGAAAATACAACTGAGGTGTAAATCTCAATGTAAGCCAATGCAGGGGGTCACTGGGTTGCTAACAAAATCGCATCTCAAGCTGGTGTCCTGCCTCTGGCCACAACCTGGTGCTGGCAATCTGGCAGGAAGGCAAGTGCTTGGCTTTTCCTTGCCAAAATGAGCAGCTAACACGGTAATGTGGTGGGCAGGATTCGGGTGGTCACCCCACTTTTCAGTCCACTTTTGCTTGAGCTGTGAGTACCAATGGCCTGTGTGTTTCATAGTTTGATACAGTTATAAATGCTGATTTGCTTTTGAATGTCTTTGTCCTTTTTTAGTGTTACTTGTTTACTTGTCTTGATAAGCTGCATGTCTGTTAGTTTCCAATAAACAAAATTGCCTTCTTCCTGGTATATACTTGGGTTTTTTTTAGTATTATAGGTTTGCCCTGCTGCACTGTGGAAGGGATAAATTTTTTATTTTGAGTCCCCAATTCACTCCCTTCATGCTATTCATTATTTTATATGCCTCTCCTGTGGTCTCTCTCCTTTTTATTACTAATCAGGTCTAGTCTTTTAAATCCTTCTTTGTGTGATGGTTTCATTTTACAAAAGCTGAACTAGTTTATATCAACTGAGTTGATGTGATCTTACTCATATCAAAGGTGTTTAACAGCTGTGGTCCCATGTACTCATTGCAAGCTGAACTTAAATTGTGTCAAGTTCTGTGCTGCTTTGTTATGGCAAGTGGGATTGTTTGTTGCAGCTGTCTTTAAATTCAAATTTGGATGTTTTAAATGAATTAAATATGAACATGAATAATGCAACTGGTAACCTAGCCTTTCTGCAATTAAATGCAAACTTTTTCATTTTGTTTCTATGCTTTCAGGTTTTGATATGCCACAGTATTTGTACTGACTTTGCTGTCTTGTAGGAATGATGGGGAACTAGAGCCCATGACAGTTCAGTGGAACCGTTGGCACTTTTGATATCTCGGTGAGTGGAAGTTATTTGAAACTGTGGGAAAGGCACTTTATCTACGACAAAAGGCAGCAAATCAGTTGGCCTTTTTAGATTTTGAGGTAGCATCCTGCTGTGAAATGAATTCGCACATTGATCTGTCCTTTCAGGGTATAAATTCTGGAAACCAACACCGCGTAAAACTGTGGTCCATGCTTGCAAGATTATCTTGATATCCACAAGCACAAGTAGTACAGCTTTTGAAAAAGAGGGGAGTTTTAACTCTGGTATGCAACTTTGTACAAGTGTCAGGTTCTGGAGATGGAGTATTGCAGCACGTACTGGGCTATGTAAATCTCAAATGCTTTATTTGATGCAAAAGTAAGATTGTCTCCTTCATGTCATTGACCCAGCATGCCCTCATCGGGGGCATGTTTGTGTCCAAGACCATTCAGGAAGATGTTTCTGCGTGGTTAACCCGTTTTTCCCCCTTCGATACCAAACTGTAGCTTCTGCTATTTATTACTTTAAGATTTTTTTTCAGTCTTAAGTCCCTGAACAGTGTAAAGACCACGTGCATCCATACTGCATTTCTCCCTGTCCTTCAGTGCCTCTTAGCTTGCCTGTGCTGCCATTCACTTTATTCTCTGTAGACTGAAGTCTGTCTTCTTCACTGGAGTCTTTCAGGCTTGCTAAAGCCTATAGAGTGATTCCGCTTGCCTTCCAATTAGTTGTTAGTGAAATGAAATCGCAGGGTATTTCAGGTTGGAAGGAACTTTTGGAGGTTATCCGGTCCAGCCCCGCACACAGAGCTGGGCTGACTTTAGGTCAGGCTACTCAGGGTAGTAGCTGGTGATGCTTGGAATATCTCCAAGGATGGAGATTTTACAGCATCTCTGGGCAGCTATAGAATGAAATTACAGCCAGTGGGAATTACCAGTTCCCAGGCCCTGTGTTAGTAAAGCCCACCTTATACCAGTTTCAGGAGGGCTGAGGTACATGGGCTGTGTCTTCATGACTAAAGAAGTGCAGGTAGGGACCAGTCCCTGTCCCTGGGATGCAGCGAGGCTGGTGGCTGGCATCTGCACTGTGTAGGGCTAGCTGCTGCTGGGGCAGGCAGGCTGAAGCTGCACATTGTGGAGTTTGGCTCTGGCTCTTCTCTGGGCATTACGTGGCCCTGAAGCACACTAATTATTTTGTTTGGTTTTTGTGGTTTTTTTTTTTTCATTGTTGAGTTACGATTTTGCAGGATGAAACCACGTGTTGCTGTCTTGTGATGTGAGAATGTACGGGGGAGCTGGATGGTGCAAAGCTGTGGTGGAGAACCACGAAGGGTGGCAAGAGTCAGGCTGGGGCCATCTCATTTGGACAGTTTCTTGGAAATATATTTTGGAGCACTCTGTCCCCAGGCTGACACCCACATGGCTCTCGGCAGAGTGGGAGTCCCCATGCAGCTTAAGGCTTCTCCTTTGGGGAAGACTCACCCTTTTTTTTTTTTTTTTTTTTTTTTTCCTGGTAGGAGCAACATTTACAATGTCTCATGCTCTTCCATGACATGAGATCTTGCTGGGACCCCACTACAGTGGTAGCTGAGGGACACCGGCAGTTATCTATGTGCTTTAAAAGTAGTTTGGGTTACTCCCATTGCCGTCTGTGCAAGGGTGGAGTGTGCAGTAGTTTCACCTCTCCTCTGGAGCTGCACCCTTCCACAAGTCGTATCTGAGCATTTCATACACAGCCACGAATTTTTCCTCCAAACACTTCTGCAGGGAAGGGTTACACATCCCTTCCAGGTAGGACTCTGAAGTGTTCAAGCTGAAGCAGCTTTTCAAAAGCCATGTGAGTGCGACAGAAGCACCCGTCCTGTGCCAAACACGTGAGATTTATGATTAGTGTTTAGGTACTTCAGAAAGTCCCACGTCTCGGGGAGCTGAGCAGACAGCAGAGGCGCGGAACCAGAGACGGTGAATGCTTGTCTGGTGCCTTTAGGTAACACCTTTCACCCTGGGTTTTATGGCTGGGGGACTTTTTCTACCATGACTGCTAGCTTTTAATAAAAATGACTGAAGAAAATTATGAAAAGAAGCATTAAAAGTTGTAAATAAGCTTTCACATGTAGATTACCTTCTGCTATTGAAGGGAAAAGAAACTGTACTCCTTTCACAAGTATGCACAAACAAACACGCTATTTATGAGAGGGGCAATAAGAGACTACTGTGTACCTTTTGATTTGGATTAAAAAGCAACTAGGTGGTTTTTTTTTCTTTTAGTATTTAATATTCCTTTAGTATTTCCCTTCTCAGAGTATTGCTCAATGTTGCAAGCACTGCATGTAAAGGCTGTACTTTATAGCGCTTTTATAGAAAATTAAACTCAATTTCTCTTAGGTTTGGAAAAAGGCTGGTTTTCAAAATCAAAACTTCTCGCCAAGTTGGATCTGTAAATAACCCTTTAAGCAGAAACTCAGCATCGCGTCCTGAGACAGCTTCCTTTTACGTCCTCCAGCCTGACTGCCCCACTGTGAACAAAATGGAGTTATATTGACACAATTAATCTTTCATTAGTTAGTATAGTGTCAAAACATGCTTTTACTAGCTTTCCTAAGGGCTTGTTTGCGGCTCAGCCATTCATTTAGATATTTTCTGTCAGGGCTTGGCAAGGCTCGGTGCATGCACTAGGCCCTGCCTTGCAAGACCAGCTGTGTAGGAGCACTGGTCTCCATGTACATGTCCAGCTCTCTCCCAAGAGCTCTGATTTTCAATAACATTTGCTTATAATAAGAACGCAAGTGCTTTTTCTTGCTAAGGACAGTCCAGCCAGTTTTCCTCCAACCAGGGGAAAAAAAAAAAAAAAGATGCAAGTCCACTTGGACACTCGTTGCAGTACTAACAGCAAAAATATTTCCTGGGTCATTGTCCAATTTCTCATCCTTATTACTCAGAACTGCTGCGAGCGATTTGAATTGCAAGTGGCGAGCTGGGGATTGCGGTGCTGCTTTGCCAGAGTTAATGTTATGTTTCCATGTGTTTTCTTTCATAAATTTCAGCTCTGCCTCCCTTTGTTCGTGAGCAAGAGCAGTCCCCCCCCTTCCACACACACACTCGGGACCCGCTGTAGAGTTAGCACAGAGACTGGCATATGCTCCTCTTGCTTATTTATGCCGCTCCCGCTGCCATAAATTTGAAGTTGTCCACATATTGGAGAAAGACGTGTAGTTTCAAGGGGATTGAAATGAATTGTCTGTGTTCAGTAGGAGATGTTCTGTGCAACCCAGGGTGAAAGAGCATCTATTTTCTCCCTGCTGTGTGATTAGTTAATGTTGCAGATGACTGTGCTCCAGAATGAGGGAATTTTTCTCATGTTTATTTCTTTTGTCCTAGACATCTTCAGTTATCTAAAAGCAAGCCAGTCCCAGGATAAGGACAGCAGCAGGTGATATAATGCGGAAACCAGGCCCTCAGAAAGGTGAGCAGTGATGCTTGGCACAGCCAAAGGTAGCGAGCTGGTGTGGATCGAAGGACTGAGCACACTGGCAGGCCAGCGATGGGGTGGGAGCGTGGGGGACGTGGTTACAAGCTCGAAACGGAGCCGCTTGTTTCTCTGGCAGCGTGCAGGGAACACTTCATTAATCTACCCCCAAGATGGGCGGAGGAAGAGTCCCTTGCTGGGTGTACCCCTACAGCTTGTGGGGCAGTGTCAGGTGGCGAGGGTGCTCTGCAGAGCCCTCGGCACACACCATCTGCTAGTGCTCCCAGCATGAGGCAAACTGCTTCTCTGCTGGCACAAGCCTTCCCCTTCTAATGAGGCGTGAAACCAAAGCCCAGCCTACCTTGTGGAGGTGAAATCTGTTATGGATGCTTACCTCTCGCTGCCTGAGTCTCTCGTCCCGTTACCTGCAATGGCAGCCGCAGTGCTCAGGGCAGCCGCACGAATGCTACCTGTGTCCTGCTTGCCCCACCAAAAAGGGTGAAGTCAAGCAGGCTGCCTGCAGCTGAGCTGTTCGGACTTCTTGTGCTTAACAAAAATATTGATTTCCTTTAGTGTTGTGCCATGCATGTGCGTTCGACTGGAGTGATCTCATCACATGCGCTTCGGAGGATGGGGGAAGGGAGACGCGTAGAGGATGAAGCATCCTCCGCAGTTCTTTGTTCACATCTGCTACACGCTCACAAGGTTTATTGCGGGAGATTTCTATGCTCGATTTCTCTCCTCCCTTTATTTTTTTTAAACGTCTCCTTTGCTTCTCTGGTGGTTCATCTTACAGAAGCATTATCCTCTTCCTAACACTGCTTGTCCTTTAATGAAGTGAAAATAAATGAAGGAAAGCAGGGAATGGGAAGAGCCTGCTGCGAGGCAGCTGGAGGGCTTGGTAATAAAAGAGGCAGGTTGATTAGTCAGCAGTGTGGCCGCGGAATGGGCTGGCTGAATTTAGCCTCGCACGCAGCTTGTCCTCTCTGCCTCATGGAGCCGGGTGCCTCCAGCCAGCGTGGCTGTGTGACCTGTGCTGCGAGTGCTGTGCCAGAGGTTGCAGAACCAACACCTGCATTGTGCACACGTGGGTTTCTGTCCTACTTACCTCCTTTTTTAATAATGCATTGAACTTTTTCTTTATTTGCCTGCAGAAGTTCTTGCGTTTCTTTCCCACTCTGCTGCTTTTGCAGCCTGCTTAATGAGGATTTTTCCGTGTTAAAGGTTAAGAATAAAATGTAACTTCACCGGCAGAGTATGGTTAGAGGCTGCTTTGAGTGCACAGCTGCTATTAGAGAGCTATCCTGCAACACGGAGGGGAGCATCACCCATCCATGGGGGGCTTTTTTTTACTTCCGACTTAAATACTTTGTGTCCTTTATTCTTACTTTCTTAAGGAGTTGGCAGAATACTGTCCTTCATGAGCATCCATTTATAGGAAGGGTGTACTTCCATCCTTTTCACTCATTTATGTCTCTCCGAGGACGCTCTGTCTGGTCCATGTCTAGTGATGCTGTGGCCGCACTCCATATGTCCCTCATGTTCATTTAAGGGATAAAACCTACATGCTGTCCTCCTGTCCATTGTGTTGAAAGAACATGTCAAGAAGAGAAGATTGCAAAAATAATGGTCCAAAGTAATTTCAGATGTCTTAAGACCTACCAGGCCACTCTAGCAGCAGCTTATGGCCTGCTTCTTTCAGCTACTTGTCAGGAGATTTCAAAACTTTTCCTGTTTTCTTTTTTCTTTCTTTCACAAGGAACTGTTTTTCATGGAGGCAAGGTGCTTTTTGTAGAGCACTACCAAATTTTTGTTTATAATATAAAAAGGCTTTGTAAAATAAACGAGCTGGACTGCACCAGTGCTTCCAGGTGCATTGTTCAGGCGGAGGTGGGTGGAGGAGCTTACTCAGGGTGAACTCTGCCATCGTACACTGATCTGGCATCCTTCCATTGGGCTGGAGGCTGCTAGAGGCGGGAGTGAGCATCCTTTGCTTTTTGCTCTATCACTTTCCAGAGCTGTCTTGGGAACTTTATTTTTTTTGTAACTCTGAGGCCCAAAGCTGTCATGAGCAGAGACAACTCAGATGAGATGCTCTTCAGAGCTGGTGCTACTTTGATGTGCTCGCTTACGAGCTGTGCAGGACACGTGGTGGTAACCCAATGTTGTACATGGAAAGGGCAGTTGTGTAGACTTTTGGAGAAGTCCTCTTGCCATCGCCAGAGAGGGTCGAGGCTGTTTGTGTGAGTAAGGCTAACTGCAGTAACCTGGAGTTGACAAACAAGGTGCGATTCAGGCTCCACTATTCAGTGTACAAGATCCATGTGAGCCGTTTTTAGTGGCTTTTGTGTTTGTTCCTCCCGAGCCTTGCCACCTCTTCATGTAGTTAAAATGATGAAGCTCTAGCAGTTTGCTGCTTTTTGCCATTGTGGGAGAACACTAGTTGGTGAGGACTAGGCAGAGTCTTAAGATGTAAATCCAGATACCTCATGTCAGGTCTTCTCTTGAGCTGTGTGGAGGAAGGGAGCACACCCCATAGATTTAGACAAATCATCCACGTTATCTGGGGTCATGACAGAGAGGACAGAGGGGTCGTTCCTCTCCTCTGAAGTGCCTGTAAAGCAGGTGACATGAGCAGGTAATGTTGAAGAGTGCATTAGATGGCTCCTTTTACTGACACAAATGCTTTCTTTCTTGTCCCAGCCATAGACTGGAAAGATGGTAAAAAGCACAAGTACGGCCGCCCGTCAGAGTCTCCCTCCCAGTACCAAGGTAAGAGAGCACCCTCCCTTCTCCCC
>NW_009625510.1:449-1872 GCF_000690535.1 Cariama cristata | reverse complement strand
TCGGTCGGTCGGCGGGCGGCACCGAGAGCGCCCGTTACCGCCCCGGGGAAGGAGCGCCACGCACGCCAGGTCCTCCCGGAAGTGTCCCTCAGTCCTCCAGAGGTCGGACTCTATGGGCCGGCAGTCCTCCAGGTCCCGGAAGTGCCCCTCAGTCCTCCGGCACTCAGACTCTATGGGCCGGCAGTCCTCCAGGTCCCGGAAGTGCCCCTCAGTCCTCCGGCACTCAGACTCTATGGGCCGGCAGTCCTCCAGGTCCCGGAAGTGCCCCTCAGTCCTCCGGCACTCAGACTCTATGGGCCGGCAGTCCTCCAGGTCCCGGAAGTGCCCCTCAGTCCTCCGGCACTCAGACTCTATGGGCCGGCAGTCCTCCAGGTCCCGGAAGTGCCCCTCAGTCCTCCGGCACTCAGACTCTATGGGCCGGCAGTCCTCCAGGTCCCGGAAGTGCCCCTCAGTCCTCCGGCACTCAGACTCTATGGGCCGGCAGTCCTCCAGGTCCCGGAAGTGCCCCTCAGTCCTCCGGCACTCAGACTCTATGGGCCGGCAGTCCTCCAGGTCCCGGAAGTGCCCCTCAGTCCTCCGGCACTCAGACTCTATGGGCCGGCAGTCCTCCAGGTCCCGGAAGTGCCCCTCAGTCCTCCGGCACTCAGACTCTATGGGCCGGGAGTCCTCCAAAACGACAGAAAACGTTCCAAAATTAAAACAAAAATAACTAAAAATTTGTTTTTAAAAAGAAAGACCACTGCCAAAATGTCTTTTCCGCAGCCAGCAGTCGACATAACTCCAGCATAAGCCGTACGATAACCACTGGAGGCGAGGCACAGACGGGTGCGCGGAGGAGAGGCGAGCAGCTTGGCCTAAGGAGGGGGGCACGGACAAGCCCAGAGTGGGACTCCCAGTAGCAAACTGGGATCCTTGCTCGCTACTGGGATCCGTGACGTGCACCTGGAGACCGATACGGAGGAACATCCGGCCCCAGAAGATCTTGATTCTGAGAAATTAAACTTCAAATTTAGCAGTGACTCAGTATTCTTTATTAGCGGCGCTGGATGCACGGGGGATCCTTCCACCTAGCGTGCATACCGTGCTTGTGTTAGTTACAGGCTTCTAGTTTTAGTTACTATACACATTCATAAGCCTTCCAAGAGATGATTAACATATTATCAATTTTCCCGGAACTCATTATCATAGGCAACCCCCATTTCCGTATGTCCATTTTAGTCCTTTTGGGGGTCTTCAGAGACATCTGGTGGTCTTTTACTTCTTCCACTCTTCTTCATCACCACGTCCTTTTGCTGAACTTTTAGCTCTCATCTTCCTTTTTCTTGATTGACAGCAGTCTCAGGTCCTGTTCTCCTAACAAGGTCTTTGGTAATGATTTAAGAGTTCCTGCCTTGAAGTGCAGTCCCTGATAATGAGCGCAACG
>NW_009625510.1:0-396 GCF_000690535.1 Cariama cristata | reverse complement strand
CCAGATGTGGTCATGCACTGGTACAAAGTTACACACTACTACATACCATTGTAACAGGCTTGTGTTTCTAAGATTAACTCTCTAGTTCCCTTAGTATCAATCTCTAGGCTGGAAAGTTGCCACATGAAGTGTAAAGTCAGCAGAAAGTGGGGGGAAGGCAAAGGCGGCGGGGGGAGGTCGCGACCACCGACTCGGTTCAAGCCTGAAAAGACTTGTGCCCCCCCGCCCTCAGCCCCAGTAAGGAGCGTGCATGCTAATTGACATAACAAGTGAGGCTAATTTAAATATAACTAACCAATAACACATGATGGTGTAATTATTAACCAATAAGTGTAAATTTGGGTGGGTTTTTTTCCACCCAAATATATAAATATGGATAAATATGGTTGTAGGCTT
>NW_009625509.1:1443-2034 GCF_000690535.1 Cariama cristata | reverse complement strand
GCCAAACGTGCCACCGCCGCCGCCGCCGCGCCAGGCAGAAAAGGACAGGAGGAGGCGAAGGGGATCAAAGCAAAGAGCATCACGTACTTGGGGAACCTCCGACGCCTTCGATTCGACCATCCTGGCCCAGGAAAAGGGGGATGCCGCAACCTTAACGCACGCGCAAACGCCGGCCGGGGAAGCGGGGTGATTTTTTCCTTCCTCCGAAACCTCTCGCTCCTGGAATAAGGCAGCAAAGAGCCCCGGTCGGAGCCATCCCGGGACCGGCTCAACCCCATCCCACCACGACACGGCAAGGATGGAAAAATAACTTACCAGGTTTTGGGGTACCCGAGAGATTTGGTTCCCTAATAAAACTGCTCTCGGAGGATAAATCCTACTCTAAGTCCGGCTTAAAGCTGAGTTTGGCTTTGTCACTCCGGAACCAAACTGTTCCCCGCTCCGGATCAGCCACGTCTCGGAGGAGGAGAGGGCGAGGAGGTGTTAAACCCAGCCAAGAGGAAAGGTGCGTGCCCGGGCTGGGCGATGAAGATCCTGGTCTCGAGGGATTAGTCACCTTGTCGGGGGGGGGTGGGGGGACCCCTCTCAGCA
>NW_009625509.1:269-1405 GCF_000690535.1 Cariama cristata | reverse complement strand
GGCACCGGCCGCCTGACAGGGCCCCGTCCTGGCCCAGCCAAGAGTGAGTCAAGAGAAGTGGTTTTGGGGGGCAAAAATATACCAAGAACGAAGAGAAACGGGACCGAAAAATGGTCCCACCAGAGCCAGGCTTTTCCTTTCCTCATCACGGGCTCCTAAAATTCAAAGGGCAGGAAGGGCAATTAATTAATAAGGGCAATTAAAAGGGAATGAAGGACGATTAAACCGTGCTAGGAGCAACGGGATGGGATACGATGCAAAGAAAACTGCGTCCTTTCGACGGGAAAGCGGAGGGATGGGGACAGCGAGGCCACATCCTGGGAAAGCGCCCGTCTCCCCCTGAATCGCTTCTCCTCCAAAATAAATCCATGGATATCAAACCCCTTCCCGGTGAAACGTGCCCAGGCTCAGCCCCACCATCGCCCGGGGACCCCAAGAAGGGGCAGCAAAAGCCCCCCACCCTCCTCCTGCCCCGATTTACACCCCGGCTCTCAGCCCGCATCCGTATTTCTGGCTCCACCAGTCCCTCCCGGCTTGGGAAGGAACGGGAAGATTAAACCCACGATGGCAGCTTCGAGGGTAGGAGCAAGGAGGGACGAGGAGCTGTGGGGCAGGGAGGGGGTGTCTCGCCTCTTTAGACGTTACATTTGCTTGAAAAAAAATAAAATCAGGGGAAAGTAAAAAAGCAGCTTGTGCTTTCTTGGGGGCTTTTTTTTTTTCCCCAGCAAAACCAACCACAAAAGTCCCCGAGGAGAAAACCACCGCTGCAGCTGGAGCCTGGCGATGCTCCCCGGGGGCCTGAGCACTCCCATTCGCCCAGGGCTGGGGTGCTGTCGGGCACCAGGACCCAAATTTAGCACCAAATTCCCCCCCCAGCTCTCTCCTTCGGTGCCAAATCACCCAGCCGAGCTTCCCACCGAGTGCGCTTCACCCCTCCCGTCGGCTCAAGACACTGGGAAAAAAAATCCACTCTCCCCCCCAGCGTTTGCTTTTACATACCAACTTGGTTTTAATTTTCTTTTTTTTTTTTTTTTTTTGAAGGCTTTATGATCTTTTCCCAGGCTTGTACGCACAAGCTGGGCCCGATGCAAAACTTATCTCAGACAAACACCGTTAATAATCCCCCAGGAAAACAA
>NW_009625509.1:0-210 GCF_000690535.1 Cariama cristata | reverse complement strand
CAAGCCCCCCCCGCGCCCAGGCCAAGGCGGGGGTGCTTTTGGAATTAATTCAACCTCCCCCCCAGCCTTGTGCTGCCAGATCCACAGCCCAAACCAGAGCGGTTGCTTAAAGCAAGAAGATCTGAACGCCCTGAGCCGGCTCCGTCCTCATAGAGCCGGTGGAGGGAAGCGATGCTAAAGGGTCCTCGCAGCATCCCTGGTCCTCCCCCC
>NW_009625508.1:0-782 GCF_000690535.1 Cariama cristata | reverse complement strand
CCACCATCTCATGGTCACTGTAGCCAAGAGTGCCTCTAGACTTCACATCCCTAACCAGTCCTTCTTTGTTAGCACAAGGTCCAGCAGAACACCTCTCCTTGTTGGCTCATTCACCACCTGTGTCAAAAAGTTATCATCAAAGCTCTGCAGGAACCTCTTGAACTGTGCATACTGTGTTGACTTCCCAGCAGATATCAGGGTGGTTGAAGTCCCCCATGGGAAAGAGAGCCTGTGATCGTGAGGGTGTTTTCAGCTGTCTGTAGAAAGCCTCATCGACATCCTCATCCTGATCAGATGGCCTGTAGCAAACACCCACAACAGTGTCACCCATATTGGCCTGCCCTTTAATTCTTAGCCATAAGCTCTTGACTCATTGTTCATCTGCCAGTATACAGAGCTTGACACATTCCAGTTGCTCTCTTACACAGAATGTAACTCTACCACCTTGCCTTCCCAGTCTGTCCTTTCTAAAAAGTGCATAGCCATCCATGACAGCATTCCAGTCATGTAAACTATCCCACCCTGTCTCTGTACTTGCAATGAGATCATGGATCTGCAACAGCACTCAGATCTCTAATTCTTCCTATCCCCATGTGGCATGCTTTGGTGTACAGGTGTACAGAGAAGTAATCAAGCATGAAGGTTTCCCAGGAGGGGTGCAACAGAATCCACCATAGCCATACACACCCTTGAGGTGGTTGGCCTTCTGGTTCTTGGGAGGCAGCTGTGAGAGTTGGTCCGAAGTCATCCTGCAAAGAACAGTAATGTCTCAACATCGTCTG
>NW_009625507.1:6605-8074 GCF_000690535.1 Cariama cristata | reverse complement strand
AAACCCATGCAAGGGATCTCTGCAAGGAGAGGCAGATGGTTTCAAGCTCCTCAGAAAACTGTTCAAGGGCGGATCCTAGCTCATGGCAAGGTTTTGGAGAAGTCAGAGGAAAACAGAAAACTCACTCGTGGGAGTGGGGTGGAAAGTCGAGGGGGGAAAAAGGGTTGATGAGGAGTGGCCAGGGGGTGCAGGGCCATTGGATCCCTACAAGAGGCAGCAGGCAGCTCCCGGTGACAGATGAGCCCAGGGAGGCATTACAGATCAGGAGCAAAACCTTTCCCATAGGATTCAGGGCAGCCACAGAGAGCTGGCAGGGAGAAAGGGAGCTAGAGGACTGCTTGTTTATTGTCTGAAGCAGAAGCGTGACAGATCTGGGGCAGCGCATGGCAGGTGGTCCCCAACCCCTCTCAGGATGCTCTCTGGGCATCCCCCGAATGTTGTCAGCTACAAATAAGCAGCAAGAAAGGCAAAAGGCAGAGGGCTCTGCCTCGCTGACTTTGGGACATGAAAAGCAATAGCAGAGCTGGCTAAAGCAGTGGAGGCTATCAATAAAACCTCAAGCGTGCTCAGGCCCAAGCTGCCTCCTCACCCAGCCATGGAAATGCCCAGCATCACCTCTCCCACCCTGTGGATCTGCAAGTTTCACAACCAAGGCAGTTCCCACCTAAAGCAGTCGCAGGTTAAAAATAAGCACAGTGAGAGTGGGGGGTATGGTATCCTGCTCGGCTTCCAGGGGCAGGGCAGGAAGGCTGCAGCCACAGCAGCACGTTTTAGTGGTCAGCACTCACACGTTCAGGAGACACACCGGAGAGGAGGGTTAGATGCTGAAGCAATGTCTGTTAGTTATAGCTTGTTACAGTTATTTATGCATCTTACTGTAAATGCAAAATGTGAAGTCACTTAATCCATAATTTCTCAGACATGGATGACAGCACGTGATTTGGCATACTAAGTTTTAGGCTAGCTATAAATGAATTGCACAATATTTAAACCTGATTAAGTACATAATAGGCTCAGCAAAGGATTACTTTTCTCCTTACATTTTATACATATATATACATACACACACACAGACAGGCATTTTATCATTAGCTGCATTTTAGTCTTGTCAAGAGACAACTGCCTACTGCAGAGTGACTGAAGTGATACCCTTAAAAAGGAAACTATTCTTGGTGTGCTTTGCTGGAAAAGAGAAGTTCCTCTTTGGGGTGATTCTCGTGGGTAGGAGTCACAGACAAGCATCACCAGACAGCTAGAGGGGACAGGGGGCGAGGGGCTGGGGACCTGCACAGCCCCGGCTAGCTGTGGGCATGAGTGGTGGCACGCTGAGCTCGTTGCCTGCCTGCTGCAGGCAGGAGATATTTGAGCCAGACTGGATCCTGCTTGGGCTGCTTTTCTACGACTTGGAGAAAAATTTGGCTTATTTAAAGTGCATTTAGAGTCTGAAAAGCATCTCTGAGAAGGAGCTT
>NW_009625507.1:0-6589 GCF_000690535.1 Cariama cristata | reverse complement strand
CCTGCAGTGTCCATCAGCTCCCATTTACAAACTGGTATTTTCCAGGGTCTGCCTGTCTCCTTCCCCAGTTGCCTCAGTCCAAGAGGTGTTAGTCTGAGCTCAGCTGCCTCCCACTAAGGTGCAAGATCATTATTTAAAGCCCGAGCTCCCCTAACTGGGCAGGGATTCGGGCTGGCAGAAGCAGGGATTTCTGCACCAGGAAAATACACGGCCACACTTCATTGCGCTTTTTAGAAGCGCAAGTGAGCAGGAATCCTTCCCACCAGCCTGGAGGTTTCCTAAAGAGCCTTAAATTAGTGCACGCCTCAAAAGCTAACAGGGACAAATCTTGGCCTCGCTATTTACATAGTCAGTGAGACTGGTTGTATGCGCTTGCATACGGGATGGCAAGATTTGACCCAGAACCTTACCCAAGAATAGGTCCTCTGAGAAACACTCTGCCGATTTTATAGCCGCTTTTCAAAATAGAAGCCTTTAAAAAAAACAGACTCAGGATGCAGAATCTGGACCAGGACGGTTGTATCCTTCAGGGAAAACCTGTCCTCGCCCCCCAACACATGCACACGCACGCACACGCACACAGAGTGCGCTGGGGCTCCTGCCCGCAGTCACGCATAAATACCGGTCTGCCACGTCAAAATGCAAACTACTCATGTACAACAACACACACTGAGAGAAGTTGTAGATCCTGAGCCAGGGTGCAGATTAGGAATCTCTTGGCTTCCAGCACATCAACAGCAGGATTGAGGGTTTCTTTTTCTTTTTTTTTTTCTTTGCCCCCCTCATTTGTTTTTTTCTTTTTTTTAAAATGCTAGATCAGCCAGCCACCTGCTAGTTAAAAAGCAAAAGTAAAGGGAGAATTCCTGGGATTGCTTGCCTTTGCTGAGACAGTGGCAAGTGGCTGGACACTACCAACTGAAAGAAAAAACTCACACACGTCGGAAACTTGTGGTTCAGGGCTTATTCCAAGAGGGGAGATGGGTGCTGGTTGCTATTTTTATCTTTCCTTTTTGGGGGTGGGGAGGGGGCTTTTGGCTGATGTAGTTCTAACGTACACCTATCATCACAGTAATTAAAAAACCACCACCATACACTATTTCACAGGGAAAAAGAAGACACGTGAATGTACACTTACTACCACACACAAGAGCCCTGCAGGTCAACTCATGGCCTCTTCAAAATGAAAAATAAAGGAGAAAAGAAGAGCTCAAGACAATAACGGGGGAAAAAAAAGAAAAAAAAGTCCAAAACGATCTCGTTACAAAGAACAGGAAAAGAAGAACGGTTATGGTACACTCCGACTTTCTGAAATAGCCGCAGAAACTCAGCTCAGCCTTCCTCCTCCTCCTTCCTTCCCCCCCAGATCTTTTGCCCAAGGACAGAGTCCTGCTGCTCACATCTCATTGGAGTAGGTGTAGTTTGGGGTGGCCGAGTACTGCGTCTCATGCTGCATCATGGCCCCCTGCGCCGCCCCCATTGCCGCGTTCTGTGCTGCCTGCTGGACGTGGGGGTTCTTCCACGCCCCCGTGGTCCACTCCTCCTGGGCTTTGCTGAAGCTCCCGCCGCTCCCCCGGTAAAACTTATGCACCTGTAGCAGGTTGGAAAGAGAAAATCCAGAGGTGTTGAGCGACTGCAGCTCATGCTGACCTTCCAGGGTAGCGGCAAAGGCTCCCTGAAGCAAGGCGGCACCCGCCTCTCCTCCCATACCATAGTGAGAGCGATGAAGGAGAAGACTGCCATCCCTGTGAACAGGACGGTGGGGATCAGCATCACCACGGCCGACCCCACGTTGGTCCCAAAGAAGGAAATCGCTGCAATCCAGCCGCTGCAAGGAGATCAAAACAAGCAGTCCATTCAGCAGCCTGCGGCTTTCCTGGCTGGCTCTGCACGGCCCAGCCTGCCAGCATCCCTCCCCTACAACCCTCCCAGCTCCTCAAACCATCTTCCCCGAGGAGAGAAGCTACTGAAACACCAAGGATGTTAAAATACCAAGAGGCCAACGCACCAGCGCAACGTTGACTGTCATTGCACCCAACGCAAGAGCAGTGTCTTCCTTACCAGACACCCCAGCCAGGGATTCCCACTGCCTGGATAATGCTGATCACCAGCTGGGCCATGAAGGTGAAGAAGAAGGCCATGAAGCTGAAGGAACTGTCTGTCCTGCAAGAGAAGGCTCGGTCACTCCCTACGCCTCCATCCCTGCTGCGTTGCAAGGGAAGGGAGATGCTCTCACGTCTCAGACCCTTTTGGGGCAGAAGTGGCTGTGGTTTAGCGAGACGGTGGTGAGAAGCGGAGCTACCTGCAGACAGCAGGCACCAGAGCAAAACTACAGGCAAGGGAGAAGCTGCGAGAGGCTGAAGGTGGTGAAGGGGCACCTGGGAAAGCCACAGGGCATCAGATCCTCCCCATGGCTCAGCCACCTCAGTGCATCAGGAGTGAGGGCATCCATGTTCAGACACGGCTCTCGGCTCACATTGCCCCACCATCAGACTCAACCTTCCCGCATGGGGAAGAAATACACGCCTCGTTTTCCGTATTTAGGGGTACTGCACTGGGGATCGACCTCAGCAGCATGGATAATCAATACAAGCACCTCGAGGACTCATGGAAAAATATAAAAGAAGCCTCAAGGACAGATGGGAGGGGAGGGAAAGTTGGCACCCCAACTGCATCCTCACCACTCCCCCTAACGCTGCACAGGGCCACACGGAGGGTGTCTTTATGTTGCATAGTTGGGGTTTGGCCCTCAGGAAATCCCAAACATTTTTGCTTTGAAGGTTAGAAAGTAAAGCTGAAGGGCTGGACAGAAAGAGCAGAAATTCCCCAAAATACTCAGGCAATGCCCCAAGCTAAGTGCTAACCATTCAGGAAGGAAAACAACAAAAAGACCATAAGAAGCCAAGCTCAGGTGTGACCACTTACTTGAAAGCTTTGTAAATAGGTCTAAACCAGCAGACATAGGAGCAGGGCGTAAAGAGAATGAGCCAGAGAATTGCCAGTCCAAAATTAACAGCTCCACCGCCTCCAATCAGCCATGCGAGGCAGCCAACGAGATTCACTGCCAAGGTGATGCTGTTCACTGCAAACACACACACACAGAGGGAGCACAGTAGCGCATACGCAAGGACGTCAGTGTGATATGAGAGACCCCGACCCCGGGGATGCCCATATGGGGCTGACCTCCAGTGGGTTTGGCCAGCAATGTGTTACCCTAGCTGGATTTCCCTTAACTTAACTTAAGCTGGCTGAGTCCAGGGAGCATCCCCAGGCTGGCTCAGCCCAAGGAGGTCTAACCTCAGCTGAGGAGCAGGAGAAAAAAAAAAAAAAAAATATTGCTCAGAGTTGTAATGTTTTAAGCAGATCCAGGGCTCGTGGGGCTCCAAGAACAGGGAAGAGGCATATCCTCCTGCTGCTGGCAAGCCGGGCACATTTCCACCAACAGAAGGAAACTGGAGGAATTGAAGTGAAGCTTTTCACTTGACTTCAGCTACAGTTTCACTGAAGGAGCTAAGGAGCTTGTGCAAGAGTTCCCCGAGCTAACACCCCCTGAACTCCTGGCCTCCGCATCGCCAGTTTAGGGGGGTGCCGTGTTTGCTTCTCCCACCCCTGCTTGGCCTTAAGCGATACAAGGGCTATTACTATGAAGCCCAGCTTAGCAGACACAGGACAAAGCAGTGAAGGCTCATCTGCATTCTGACGCCTCCGATTTTTGAGAATGATTCATTATTTCGATGAGAATTAAAACCCTCCCACCACTGCCCGCAAGCAAGCTGCAGCTGGCAAGAAAGGGAGCTCAGCTGGCTGGGCTGACTGGGCGCTCCCTATAACCCCCAAGGACACCGAGGGGACCTTTCAGCCTCTCTGCACTTGTGTCTGGCTGGGTGTTTGTGGGGGAGTTGGGCAGAAAACGATCCAGAGGCAGAAACCAAGACACAGGCGACTGGATCATGAGAGCTGGTGCTTGTGCTGTGGGAGAGGCTGGAGCAGGAACCGAGCTCTCTTAAATTACGAAGAACAAGAACAGCCAGATTGGGATGGGGAGGGAATTGAACACCCCAAAGACAGCTTCCCCTAGGAAGCACAACTTTTTTTTCCTTCTCTTTCATAAAAAGGCTACACTAACCCTCCTGACATGATGGGGGAAGTCACCCCAGGGTCATCTTCCTGATGGGATGCAGCCCCCAAAACCCAAAGTGAGGCACTGCCCCGGGGGTGCCAGCCTGGCGCCGTGCCGAAAGTAGAAACGCCCAACCTTTCTGGTACCAGTTCAGCTCCTCATAACCTGCCTCCAAAGCACAAGGCACTCCCTGAGCACTGATGCTTCCAAAGTTCAGGGAAAATGCCTGATTAAGGAACTAAGTTCATCTAAACAGAAATAAAATGATGGTGCCAGCTTGCCCTGAGCTGCACACATATATTTCCAATATGTTGGGGTGCCATCAGTCTCTCTGGCTTTTCTCCCCACCCAGACTTGGTAAGGAAGAGACATCCGGGCTAGTTTTAAGAGTTAGAAGATGGCGACAGCTCTGTTAGCACAGCACGGCACACAGAGGCATGCAAGAGGAACAGGCAAGACCCAGTTCTAGGGGAAGTCTCAGGCTCCCACATTTTGGGGAGCAGGCACATCAGCCCTCCAGTCCAAGTGGCATCTCCACCTCAGGCCGCTGCTGAAGGGCTCATGAGGAGCTTGGGGTGGCTGAGAAAGCCCTTCCTCAGCCCAGCTGCCAAAGGAAGCCAGCAGAGGCTTGGCAGCTCTCCTAGGGTGCAAGGCCGGCAGCCGAGCGACACAGATAGGGGAGTAAATTGTTCGGCAGGAGGACATGTGGGTGCTGAGCCGTCTCCTCCTTGCGGTGGGCTCCAGCGGGACGTCAAGGTCACCACCAATGGCCCTCAGACACAGAGCCAGCTCCACACCTCCATCCTGGAGGGTGGAAGGGCTGAAACGCACGGGATGCTGCAGCCCACGTCCCATCCGCAACAGGTTTTAACAGGAGACCTGGAGAGGCAGAAGGACTTCCCCTGACCTTGCTCTGCTCTTTCAGCCGGTGAATTCCAGAGGAGCAGCCTTCAGAGAGGCAAACGCAAACCCACGCGAGCCCTTCCCCGCCCAGCAACTCACGCATCCAGAGGTAGTAAAGCCGCTTGGCCATGGTACGGTGCTGCGGTGGGATCTCCGCATCGAAGTCCTGGTAGAAACATGGCTTCAAGGGGATGAACTTTGGCAGGGGAGGGAAGTTGTTCACTTTTTCTGCAATAAAAAAGTTTCATTAGCGTTAGGCACTGCACAGAGATGAACATGAATCAAGACGCTTCCTAATTAGTCTTGTTCAGCCCCAAGAATTGACGAGTTTCATGCAGGAATTAAGGATTTCCCCTCGTAACCACCAACAACCCACCCACAAGCATCAAGACAAATTTAACCCTCACTGGCCACGTGGATCCTGCAAGCATAGACACCCACAACCCCATCAGGGACTAACAAGGTGACATTTTAGCCAGTAAAGCCCCAGATGAGCTTCAGAGGTGAGGGGCAGCCCTGCGAGAGACACCCCACCCCGTACCTGCCATGCCGGCACACGCTCAGCCTCTCCGTTCCACAAGAAAAGTAGGGAAAAAAAAACCCGGGAGCTTTACCAAAGCTGGAGGAAAATGAGAGAAAAAGTAATGTGAAGCGGTCAGATACCTCCCTGAAGAGCCTTCACCTTCCCCCCCAGCTCCAAAATAGCTCAAGGACAGCACTGTAAGAAAGCAGTTTGCTTTATTTACGCACTCTACACTATTCACACATCCAGGCTTACTGCTGGCACCTGGCTGGCAGCAGAATAAATCCTGGCCCCTACAGCTCGAGGCTTACACAGCAGTTAAGGTGGAGGATTAAGGGAAGATCCAGCCATGGGGGACAGGGCCCGGGCTTAACCTCCCACTCCCAGCTGACCTACATCCAGCCCGGGGAGAGGGGCCAGGCTGGATGGCAGGGGAAGGGACACAGCCCCATGACTGACGAGGCAGCCGTGGGCAGTTTGAAATCCTCAAGTTCATTACCTGGCCCAAAACCAATTAGGTTTTTTTAAATATTTCTTTTTTGCAAAGAGTTCCAGCACAGGGAACTACCTGGCTGCCTCCTGACAGCATCGCAGGTCCCATCTCTGCAAGCCCAAGTCAGAAACCAGGCCAAAAGGGAACAGGGAAATCAGCTGAAAATATCATCTGGCAAAAAAATAAATCAGTGGTGACTGTCACTAATGAGTCACTTGAGTGCTGGCTCAACGACTACTCATGTCATTTAGCACCTTGTACGGTATCTTGCAGGTGGGAGAGGGGGGCAGCTCAGCATCCCAGGACAGTCCCAGACCACACCAAGCTCAGGCCTGCACCAGCAGCGAAAATTAAGCAAAATTAAAGCAAAAATTGAGAGCTGAGGTTTTAAACACAAGCGTGAAGATGGCCACTCTGCGTATCCCCACCTGCCTGCACGGCTCTGCCAAGCACTGCCTGGGAGAGGGCAAAACCTGCAGGCAATCTCGGGCAGAGGAATGGGAGCAGGGACACATTGACGCGGGGTCGCAGTGTTCAGTGCTTCGGGCTTTCC
>NW_009625506.1:1800-2391 GCF_000690535.1 Cariama cristata | reverse complement strand
CCGCTGCAGCCCAGGGACGGGGCAAAGCCCCTCGCCGGCACTGCCGGGCAGAGCGCAAAGCGGGGCGAGCGCCCGGCCGCATCGCCAAACCTCACCGCACCCGTGACGTGTACAGCTTCTGTGCCAGCAATATTTAAGTGATAAAACCAGTGTCGAGCAGGACTGGCTTTCAGTTTCCCAGCATCACTCTCAATTCATTAGACCACTCCAAAAATGCTCCGCTGCCATTAATGAGTTTGCGCTAATTTAACTCAGCCTGAATGCCATCGCCATAAGATGGGTAAAACTGGGAGACACGGGAGCGCCCTGGGATCCCAGCAGCAATAGGGCTTGGTGTGACTTCGGTTTGGGTCTCTCTCCACCCTAGACACCATTTTCCTTTGGCTGACACTCTTTGTAACCATGAGCTGGTGGCGGAAATCCCAAACCCGAAGTGGCTTTTGGAGTCAAGCACGGCGCATCCACGCCAAGGTGCGGTGTTACAGCTTGGCAAACGGCTAAGCAGGTTTTGCTCTTGTGGGATTTGTCTTTGCGCTGCCCGGGATGTGACTGCGGTAAGGGCGGCCGGAGCTTTCCCTCTGGGATGCTTCG
>NW_009625506.1:1436-1735 GCF_000690535.1 Cariama cristata | reverse complement strand
GCACTTGGTTTCTTTTCTCACCCTGCGCTGTGTCACCTCGTGCAAAGTCACCTCGGGGTCATTTTTGCAGTTTCAGTCTCAGAAAGAGTCGGGGTTTTTTTGCTTCGTGCCTGCGTACTCCTGCCTGCGCCTCGCTCGGGGCCGCAGAATTGTTTCCCGGGGAGGCTCGGCCACCTCACCCCCACGCACCCACCCGTGCCCTCCCTGCAGCGCCGGCCGCGTTTGCCCGAGGGGTGTTTGCCCCCTGACCCGCCAGCTGGCTCCCTGCTGACGGAGCGGCTCACGGATGTTTCCTTACG
>NW_009625506.1:1153-1372 GCF_000690535.1 Cariama cristata | reverse complement strand
ATTTCACCTTCAGGGGGGCTCCTCAGCCCACCTCTTCCCCTGGCAGCAGGTCTGCTGGACCCCACTGGATTCTAGGTCTGTCACCCATAAGGCAGGATGAGTTTTTGAAGCTTTTTGCTTGACCAAAAAGCCCGCGATATGCCCTGTTCCCACCGCAGGACCCCGCTGCTGGTTTAAGCCCCCAGGGGAGAGCAGAGCCACCTCCACCGTCTGGGGCAG
>NW_009625506.1:0-994 GCF_000690535.1 Cariama cristata | reverse complement strand
AGCTGCCGCAGCCCAGCGATGCCTGCGGCACGACCCTCCGCTGCAGCACGAGGGAAGGAGCCGGCACTAAGAAAAGAAGAGACCAAAAGGGGCAAATAAATGAGGTGTAGAAAGGATATGAAGCGTGAGAACCTTGACCTGAGAGGGAAGGAAACAGCGACATGCTTTCAAAGTGAAATTCAGCCCATAAGGGAAATCAGAGCGCTTGCGCAGCTCCCCGCCTCGGTTTTGCTAGACTGATAAAAGTCTCCAGCCATCCCTGCAAACCCATCTGCCTCGGTGGCACCGCACGGCGGGTCCCACGCAGGCTGACGCAGCCTTGCTCCGGAGCAGGGCCGGCTGCCCGGCTGTGACCCTGGTGGGACAGTGGTTCTTCTCGTGGGGACACGGATGTCCTCGTGAGGACGCGGCTCTCCTGGTGAGGACATTGCTCTCTTGGTGAGGGTGGTACTCTCCTGGTGAGGACGTGGCTCTCCTGGTGAGGACGTGGCTCTCCTGATAGGTCCTCTGCTTTCCCGGTGGGGACATCGCTCTGCTGGTAAGGATACGGCGCTCCTGGGGTGGACACTGCTTTCCCAGTGGGAATATGGCTCTCTTGGGGGGGACACACTGCTTTCCCAACGGGGATATGGCTCTCCTGGCAGTAAATATGCTACACAAAGCACAGACATCTTAAGATCTGGGGAGTAGCTGGCTAGGAAAGGCCTTGCTGAATTTCCAGAAGGCAACAGCAAAGAGCTGTCTCTGGGCTACATTTCACTAATGAGGCTTCTCTACAGTCATGATCTGTAGAGAAAACGGCTTAAGCCCAGTCCTTCCTCTGGAAAATACCGCCTGGTGCAGTACGAGGGTCTGTTCTAGCCTCCCGCTTCCGTTCCCCGGGTCCTAAATTCTCACTGGATGAATTTGGAGGGAGAAAGATGATGTGAAATGTTCAGCTTTACCAAAGGACGAGGCTAGAGGCGTCCTTCCCCAAGAAAGATGCTGCCCAGCT
>NW_009625505.1:0-4649 GCF_000690535.1 Cariama cristata | reverse complement strand
TTTTTTTCTTACAGCAGGTATCTGGTTAGATAAAGTCTTCGATTACCACTACCTCATATCCTCAGGACACTCCCAGTAGTTGCTCAGAAAAGGTGACATTGACCTCCTTCTCCTCATTAAGTAATCTTTAGTAGAGCTTTACAGTTCCTCTCTATTTTATCTCTAAAACAGCTCTGTCTCCCCCCTCTTTCTGGCCTTCTACACATTCCTAATATACCAGATAATACTCTCCCCTTTTTTCCTGCCTGTCCTTCCTACACAAATTATACTCTCTCTGCTAATATTGAAGTCCTGTAATTTATTCCACTGAGCCTGTGTGATGCTGATTAAACTGTAGCCTTTGTTGTGTCCCAAGACTTCTAGCTCTTCCTGTTTATTCTCCATACTCTTAGCATTACTGTAAAGACATCTCAGATGTTTGGCAGTTTGCCCTTACGTTATCCCTTTTGTTCTTCTATGGCCCTCCTGCAATTTCCCCCTTCCACTGTAGAAATGAGTTGTCAACCAGACCTCCAGTTTTCTTATTCACCTGAGGCCTTTCCTGCCCACCCATTCAAAAAAACTGGTGTCCCAGAAGTCTTCTCACTCATTCTTCTCTAGTAATAAAATTCTTACGTTCTGAAAAAAGAACGTTTTTTCACTGATTAAACGATGCTCCATAGGATGGAGATCCTCCTAAGGGTCTTCCTAAAAAACGGTGCAGAAAGGTGTTAGTAGGAAAGTGGTCTTATGGAATAAGTGTCCCCAGTCCAAACTCAGACTTCTCAGTACCAGAGAGAGGGTTGATGGCATTCATAAATGAACACTAGTTTTGTCAAAATGCCAGCACACGGGCAAATATAGGGTCCTATACTCCGTGTCAGGCTGATGCTGCACAAAATTATCTCTGGTTAAAACCTTGGGAGGACCCTTTCTAATTCCCAGCAGTACAATACAATAAACAGTGACGTATATTAACTAAGGCAGTGGTACTTTTCGAGGCTGCGGTCATCAAGGAATAGGCAGATGATGAGCGTAGCAGGGATAATACGTTGACTCTCCTCCCTCACAATCACGAACAGCTGGAACATCCTCAGTTTACAATGGGTCTCACACTGCAAAGAAACAAGAACAAATACTTGGAAATCTAATCGTATACTATAGTTGAACACTGACAAGAGGACCCCGCTCTAGGGGAGTATACTCCTTTACAGCACATGGCTGCTATGTGCGAGAACAAATTACATGCTATTGAAATCTGCTGTCTTGCTGCCCAGCCTCTGAATGATCGGCAAGGGTGAAGTTCAGTCACTCAACTTCCACAAAGCTTCAGATGGGCTCCTGAAGCAAAGATTAAGAGGCTATGAAGGAAGATATTTCATACCACGAGATCAACTCTGTCCCTTAGCTAACATTTTAGGTTAAACACTGAGGCATTAAAAATCAACATGCTTATTTTACACATTTCAGTAAACAGATCAACCTCTCATCTACATGGAGATAATGAAGAGGAAGATTTGGATCTACTCTTCAGGGGGGACTTCCAGCATTTTCCCACAAAAACCATTTTCAAAAATACACCCCTCTGATAAATCAATGTAAGAGGGAGTCTGTGGTCCAAAAAGGAGCAGTACTTACAAAGGGCTTAAGCCCTGCGCTGTTTTTTTCATCCACATACTCAGAGTTTAGTTGTTCCAATCTGTATCTATACTTCAAAGGTGAGCCAGTGGTTTTCTTGTGTTTGAGCAACACAGCCAGTGCGACGGATGAATCCTGAAAGGTCTGCTGATACATATCACACCATCAGCCAGACCGACTTCAGCTGTCTCCTGTCTGCTGGTGTCTATTCCCACTACTTCATAGATTCTGCTCCCTCTTCTGGCCAGCGACATAATTAAAGAAAGCATTTTCCCTTTTTAAATATGATTTTGAGCATGGGGAGTTGAGAAATGGAAAAGAAAATTCATATTACTTTGGCAGGACAAAGAGACCTGAGCTGCGCATCCC
Source organism: Cariama cristata (assembly GCF_000690535.1). Lineage (NCBI taxonomy): Eukaryota > Metazoa > Chordata > Aves > Cariamiformes > Cariamidae > Cariama > Cariama cristata. Next base: position 2,663 of record NW_009625505.1, on the reverse strand, counting down.
TATGCGCTTTCCATATTTGGATCTCTCTGTAACAAAGGATTGCAGTATTTGTGCTAAAAGCTGAAAAAAATAATTACTGGTATTTTTTGTTCAGTTTACTGGTTAGTTCTTGGGGGGAGGGTGGGAGAGAGGAAGGGAGGTGTAAGGAAGGAAAGACCATCAATCAGCTTTGCTGTATCTTTTCACTTCTCCTTCTTGACACCATACTGCTCCTTCTCAGTTTTGCACAAAAGAATATTGCAGATCTAAAAAAGGAAACGAGCAGAGATCCCATCTCTAGGAATAGCAGACTTGCCAAAATGGGCTCAGATAATGTTATATGAGCCATAGCATCCAGAGCACGTGCTCAAAAAGGCCAGTGTTAGTCCTCTCTTTCAGCAACTAAAATCCAAAAGGTTTGCCTCCAAAGCAGATACTGCAGATTCTGACTATTTTTGCCCTTTTTCAGGTCCTCTCGCTTCCCTTGGAGGTTAACAAGGGCAGACCAGCCATTTGGGACGAAGGGCTTTCAAACCTTTTCTGGCCATTAACGGTGTCACCAAAACTTCAGCTAATGTAGGACAAGGTACAAACTCCTCTACACTGTACATCCAAAGCAGTAAAATCTTCTCTGCTGCTTCTTTGAGGGGAGATTCCTTAGGCCTCCCACAGTCGACATTTGTCTGACGGAGCTCCCCAAAGGCACGTCTGAGGCGGAGCAGAAAGGACAGCTCAGTGACAGTACAGCTTGCAACCAAGCGGGCAATGTATGGGCTGGCAATAGAAGCGATACTGGTTTTCACATGGAAAGGAAACTGCATTGAAAATCTCAGTACATGGTTTTAGCCAAAGCATTGTCTGTACACATGACCATTCACTTGCTCACTGGACAGCAAAATAAAGAGATGATTCATTCAGCCTTTGCTATCTGTAAATTTTGTAAAATTTCAGGTTTTTACATTGTGTTCATTTCCAGTTGACGGCGTTTTATGTATCTTGATTACCTTTCCTCAGAGAGCACATTGTAGCCTGTTGCGCATCGTTTGCCCATTGCTTTCCTTCACAAAGAGAGCGGGAGCTTGATCCATAGCAGAAGACTGAACCGGCACGGTCGGAGCAGCAACTAAAGTTCACACCGCTCAGAGTTGCAAACAGTGAACCCGGCTTTAAAGCTAAACATCTTTTTAAAGCTGCGATTTCCAAATCTACTATTAGTCATGAACTTGAAACGCTAGTAAGTACTAAAAAGAAATATTCCTATGGCAGTTGTACCAACTGTACAGCTGGAGTCTTCTACAGGTCTCTCAGCTGTTGCTATTCAAACACTCGGGCTTGATTCTGCAATCCTTTGTTCAAGCACCAGTCCGAGGGGGTGAAAGTTGGCCAGAGAAAAATGGGTGTGATCAGATCTTGTGATACGGTAAAAAAATTCCACTTTCCATGAAAAGAACCTTGTTTTCAAACACATTCCACAAGGTGAGCAGCTCTTTCAGCCCTTCTGCATATAAGATGAGGCTTTCCCCCCGGCCCCCCGGCCCCGAGAGTGAGGCTCACAGCCCCCACGCTGCCTGCGCCACCTTCTCCGCACGCATCGCTGGGGGCGAGGAGGGGAATCCTTCTCTTACTGAAACAGCTACTCATTGAATAGTTCTTCATTATCTAAGAGATAGCCAGGAAATATTTAATAAATATATTACCCATTGCATCAAAATAAATATCATTTATAAAACATTCATTGTCTTTTGCTCGTCATCATCATACAGTGTATATAAATGCGCCCAGTACAGGTGAGATTTACAGAGGTTTGCCTGAATTTTTCCCCTTAATGCATTCTCCCACTTACAGTAATCATCGCTTAAAACGCATAAAAACATAATGCAGCTTTGTGCCACCGGCATATACCACAGACGAAACTAAAGATCTTGTGAGAGTACAAAAAGTCTTCAGACAGGAGGAATGGCTTCAGGTACGTCTTCAAGTGGCACTTGCTCCAACTCAACTCGGCAGCATTTGAGAACTGGAGCCAATGTTTACTTGAGAACTCAGAATTACTTAACCAAATAATAGAACATATAAAAGCAAGCTGACTTTTTGGAAAAAAAAAAGTTTAATAATACAGTAATAGTTGTAGTATCGTCCAGTAAAGGTGTATTGTAAAAATGTTCTGAATATTAATTTACCTCAGATAACTTCAGAGTTGTAAATACTTGCATTATAGTGAGGTAGACAGTAAAAAAAAAAAGTTCTTTTCTCCATTATTAGCACAGGATTTAAATCTTGTAATAATATCTTAAGGAAACGATAATGTTAGGTAAGGATGAAGTATTTGATTAATGCTTAATTCTGTACAACTCAAATATAAACTTTTAAAAATATTAGAAATTATAACATTTCGAGTGCATATAATGTTTTGTACATTAAAAAAAAAAAGAAATGCATGTTGTTCATCTCCATTTTGCACTTCTCAGTCTGTTTAAATAAACAAATATTTACAACTTTTATATGAACAACAGTGCATCCAAAGCAAAATGTGCATTTTTAAATTATTGCTCCTGGTCGAGTCTTTTTATTAGCATTTTATATTATTATTCTCTTCTCTTTTTTTTTATTTTTTTTTTCCACCAGTTTGTAGCTCGGGGACACCAGATAAGCCAACAATTCTAGAAATCGGTGGGGGAAAGCCT
>NW_009625504.1:297-1844 GCF_000690535.1 Cariama cristata | reverse complement strand
GAAACATGGAGAGCTCCAGGTCAAATCCCACAGGAACCCCAACAGCCGCCAGCAGGCAGCCGCTTCCCCATGTTTTGTTTTCATTTCTGTTTCTTCTTTTTTTTCCCATTCCCACCCCTCTAGGCACATAAGGGAAAGCCGGAGCTGAGGACGCCTCGGCCGTTCCTCTGGGCGGGGAGCTGCCAGGTCCTTCACCGGCGCCTGGGAACCGGCGGGGAGCTGCGGCCTGGGGCCCCCACGGGCCTGGGCTTCTCCCCTCCACAGCGGGTCCGGAGCTGCTGTTCTCTCCTCGCCTCTGCCTTCGCCCGGGGCAGGCTCTTGTCCTTCAAAAAGGATTTTTCCAGGCGTTTCCTCCCACCTCATTTTTTTCCTCAGGTCCCACCATTAGGAAATTTTGAGCTCCAGACCAGGCAAAGCCTTTGGAGCGGGCAGGCTCGCGGCCGGTGTGCACGCTCAAATCCACGGGGATGTTTCTCATGGGCAATTTCATCTCTTTCTTGACCAGATCGCTTTAAAGATTACTTCTTTTTTTTTTAATTGGTGGTTGTTTACTATTGTTAAAATCGATGGGTGCATCCCCCCGCAATCATTCTGCATCGTTAGGGCTGGCTGAATTATTAACCAGCGTCTGAGCTGCCTGGCTTGGCTTCTTTACCTGATACACCTCGGGTCGGGGACCGGCAGGGGCCAACCCCCTTGGCCAACAGTGGCAGGGGCAGGTCACATCCGACTTGGCCAACAGCGCTAGAAACTTATAGCCCTGGCCAGAGGTTTGTTAACAGCCCTGGGGCATCAGGCGCATCCCTTCGGAAGAGGACGGGGGAATTCCAGGTAGATGCTGACAGAGGTGATGGTGATAGAGGTGGTGGTGGCAGAGATGCTCTTTCACAGGGAAGAAAAGCAGGGGCTCCTCGAGAGGCAACGTCCAAGAGATGGACCCATCCAGCGCGGAGGTGCAGATCCTGCTCAGCATATTAATAATAAAGAAATAAAGATGTTAATATCAGAAAGGCCCCTTGCATGCGGAGCTGCATCCAGCCTTTTAAGATGAATGGAAACAACCCTGAATTTAAGGGGTCAGCAAGAAGCCAGAGCAACGATTTAGCGCCCGTGGCCGACAGTCAATGGCACATCGGAGCCTCGTGGGGTGGTTTTGGGGGGGATTTGGTGGGAAACGCTGCGGGGACTCATAAGCCAGCTAAGGGTTGGTTTCACGAGGGCGGGTTTGTTTGGGTTTGCCCATCGGGCGATGAGCCGGCCGTGCCGAGGGGATGCCCTCTCCCTTCCCAGCTGGGTGCTGTGCCCCGGCCGAGCATCCTCCTCGCTCGGCACCGTGTGATAATTAACCTGATTTAAAGAGGCTCTCGGTAGCTCCGAGCTCACGGAGGTGCAAGGAAACCAACGCTGGTGAATGAAGTCCTTACAAGATACATTTTATGTGAACCGATTGTGCTGGAACCCACTTGTGTTTAAGAAATGAAGTGGTTAATGTTGCCGAGAAACACCGCAGGCAGCTAGCCCCTGCACAAAAGCCAGGCACTGAGAAT
>NW_009625504.1:0-221 GCF_000690535.1 Cariama cristata | reverse complement strand
CCCCCGCTACCCGGCACGTCCACCCGCCTCTCGCAGCGCGGGCCAGCCCAGCTCCGAGGACGTGAGTTGTCCCCAGACTGCAACAGGGATTTTTGGGGAGCGTGAGGTCCAGCGTACGCTGGAAATCACTGCAGGTCTGCTGCTGCTGCTGGTTTTGGGTTGAGTGGTTTTTCCTCAGCGGAGTCTCCTTGCTTGCATTTTATTTTATTTTATTTTACTTT
>NW_009625503.1:0-13023 GCF_000690535.1 Cariama cristata | reverse complement strand
GCTGAGGACCCCAGAGCTGAAGGCAGTACTGTAGGGGGGGTCTCACCAGAGCGGAGGAGAGGGGCAGAATCGCCTCCCTCAACCTGCTTTGGATGCAGCCCAGGACACGGTTGGCTTTCTGGGCTGTGAGAGCACATTGCTGGGTCATGTTGAGCTTCTCGTCAACCAGCACCCCCAAGTCCTCCTCCTCGGGGCTGCTCTCGATCCGTTCTCTGCCCAGCCTGTATTTGTGCTTGGGATTGCCCCAACCCGTGTGCAGGACCTTACATTTTAAAAACTCTAGCAAAAAAAAAATACAAAAATGGATTTTGTAAGGAAGGGCGGCAGTGGGGATGTGATGGAGGGGAGCAGAAGGAATGAGAAATACCAATATCTGATGCCTTTTGAGCATCAGTGGAGGGGAAGCAGCAGGCAGGTACTTTGGGATGCTGGATGGCCAGGATGGCAGGTGTAACACCTCAGTGCACGCTTTTGTAGAGGAGCCTATTGCTTATTCTATTTTGTTCTAGTCTGTTGCTAATCTTGTTCAGCAGTTGCTCCTCTTAATTATTGAAGTACTTTTACAGAGATGTAGCAGATTAATCCTTTTAGTTCTGCTTACTGCCAGAAGATACTGCCACCATTATTCTCGTGCTATGGAAGGAGAGGTTGGAGCAAGGAGAAGCAGGGCTAAATTTAGAAAGGTTGCGTTTACCCGAGTGTTGTTCTGTATCTGTAGGCAGGTCTAGGGTGGCAGGTACCCGTGGTGAACAGCCAGGGTGCCTGCAGGCAGGGGTGCGACTGGGACAGTTGGGCTGAGATCTGGAGGCTGCAGACCAGCAGAGCCTGCGCTGTGCCCTGTTTGGGGGTACCTCTGCCGCCCCTCTGCACCCCTGTCTAGCAGGGAGGGCAGCTGCTGGTGCATCGCTTATCTGGTCCTTGCCTCACTGGAACGCAAATATTAACTGACAAACAGTTGCATAATAAACGGCACAATCACTTTGGCCTGTTGACTTATCTTCCAGCAAAAGAAATAAACAGGGAAAAGTAGGAAAGTTAACTTACAAACCAATAAACTGTTATTGCACTTGCATTAGTGTGGCCTGAGGCTTGCACGATGACTGCTGGGCTGATGTCTCCCAGAAGCTGAACTGGGAGGAAGCAGGGAAATATTTACTTGTTAAATATACAGGACAACATGATTGCTTTAGGTGCTGTGGTGTGACATGGATGCAGCCGGTTCCAGTGGTATTCAGTCTCCTCATTGCCTGTTTTCCTCGGAACACTTTACGGAGCAGTTTTTAGGCCTCGCCTGGCTCTGTCCACAGGAACCTAGTAATTTTCTTGAGCAGAAGTGTCTGAGGTTGAAAGCTGCTCTGTCAGTGTTTACTAAAAGGTATCCAGAGTGGAAATGTAATCTGCCAGAGCAGATCTTATGTATATGTAGGGTTGCCTGAGTTACCTCTTGTTAGAAACATTAATGCTGGGTCATTAAGACTGCCTCCCCTCTACTGCTGGTGCAGGCGTTGCTTTCTAAATATTGATGTAACTGCTTCCTCACTGGGACATGGTTTGCAGCCCAGCTGCTTCCATGGGATGAGCTCCTCTGCCTTCTGCCGCTGTGCTGGTGTGCACACACCGGCTTCCAGCCAGAGCATGCATGGCTCGGGTAAAGCCATTTGGTTTTGTGCGGTATTGTGCTGGGAGAACATCCGTTCCTGCGGTCTCTGCTAGCTGCCGCCTCCATCTGTTCACAGCTAAGTTCTTTCTTCTGTAATGTGGTCGCAGTTGTACGTGCAATTCCAGCTGAAGTCTTGCAGCGCTGTTAGCGTGCTGTTTATTACTTCCTTATCTCTACAAACACCCTGAATAACATGTTAAGATCATGTTTGCCGCTTTCACAGCTGCATCCTTTTGGTTCTGCCATCCTGACCAGCGCATCAGTCTGTCTCCTCCTTTGTAATTCCTGATTGGTAAACTCTGAATTTACTGCAGAAATTCAGAATTTTCCTGTTACAGTCTTTGATTTAGTTCCTTTCTTGTTATTCTAGGCCTCAGATCATAACTTTTTCTTGTGTAATATTCTGGCCTTCCACTGTGTTGGATGTGCTTCCAAGTTTAATTTCACCCGGTATCAGTGGTCTCTGCTGACTTGCAGCAAGGCCATCGGTGCAGTTAGTTAGCGAGGTGACTCCCAAGGCCTTTTCAAATAACCTCCACCCAGGGCAGTGTTTTCTTTAAATCATTTTGGTGTCATCTTCTCTTGGCCTAGTTTTCTGCCTTTTTAAAATCTTAGCTAGGGCCCATCTTCTCCGGCTGAATTCCCCGTGGTACGGTATGGAAGAAGGGGCAGTTATTTTAGTGAAGAAAGATACCAGGTTAGTTTGTACAATGTGTCTTCGATAGACCTGCCTTATGTTTTATCCTGGTTTCCATTTACTGCTGCCTCTTTAATTATTCTTCCCTTCACAATACTTACAGCTTTGACTGTTACGCGATAAAGCTAATAAAACCCACAGCAGTGTTTCCCCAGCCCTTTTTAGCACGGGAACTGTGTTCATGAACTGATGGATAGTTAGGAATATCTGATGTTGAGCCTAAGATGTACTTGGCTGTTCTTAATTGTGAACTAATTGCCTTTTTTTTTTCTTTTTTGTGTTCAGGCATTAAATATTCAAGTTTTGCTTCTTCCTTAGTTATGCTAGCTCTGTTACTGTACCTCTTTCTTGTTAGTTGTCCTGCCCTTTATGCTTTCCCCCCCCCCCCCCCCCCCCCCCCCAGCATCTGTATCTTAGATTAAAATGGAGGTATTTAGTCTTGGGGTCTTGATTTAGTTTTTTCTTTACACACAGCATGTACCTGAACTCTGGGAAGTCTGACCCTAATTGTCTTGCTCCAGTTCCTCAGGGTAGATTCAGATGAGATATGAGGAAGAAATTCTCCACGGTGAGGGTGGTGAGGCAGTGGCAGAGGTTGCCCAGAGAAGCTGTGGGTGTCCCATCCCTGGAAGTGTTCAAGGCCAGGTGGGATGGGGCTTTGAGCAACCTGGTCTGGTGGAAGGTGTCCCTGCCCATGGCAGGGGATTGGAACAAGGTGGTCTTTAAGGTCCTTTCCAGCCAAACCGTTCTGTGATTTTATGGCAGCTGTAATTACTAACTCAAATCATGAAACGTGAAGAGAAAAATACCAAGGGGGAAGGTACCTTGCAGGTTGAGGTGAATGGTCTCTACCTGGGAGTGAGGGGCAAGGGAGGGGAAGGTCAGGTTTTCACAAGATTTTGGTAAACGGAGCGAGCTCAGCTAGGAATGGTTAATAGCAGCAGGAGCTTGCCAGGCTCTGCCGTTTGTACAGTGTGTCGTCTTCTGGGAAGAAACGATTTTGATCTAATTTGGAAAATTTTCTGCCGTTCATTGTGAAAGTAGCTGTAACCCCAATCACGAAAAATGTTTGTCAAATACAGGATTTTTTTTGCCACTGTAAATCAGATCATTTTGTTGGGACGGGAGAGGAGAGAAGGCGTATCACCTACTACAGGAAGGCGGACAGGAGCAAGTTAGTGCAGGGTCGCTTTTCCCGTATTTAGATCCTGGTGTGGCGTTGCGCAGGGAAGGATCTGGCTGAGCAGAGAGAGGCGATGGTTGGCACTGGAGAGATGCTCCAGTGCACATGCTGGTAAGAGCAGGACCCCATCGGAGTCAGACCTTCCCTGCCAACAGCGTTTCTGCGTGTGCTGGTTGCTCCCTGCAGTGCTTTTCTCTAGGGTTAGGTGGGTGGAAATGGAGGAGAGACATCCCAGTGGTCCTTTTCCCTCTGGCCAGAACTTGTTGCTTCTGAAGCCAGTGCCTGATACGTGCCAGTCTGTGCTGCACAGCTCCCGGCGATCTGGGCAAATGCTGGCAAGTCCTGGTTTGATGATGTGCATTTGAGTGCCTAGAGATGCCCAAGGGGTAGAGGAGGAGAGTCTGGGGAGCAGTGGCTTCTGGTGAGTGGGGTGGACTTGTTCTTGCTAGGTACCAGCCCTGTGCTAGAAAGCCAGGGGCTCAGTGCTGGCTCTGCTGGGGGGCAGGTGGAAAAGGCCCCGTGCCAGGCAGTGTAAGTGCCTTGACAAGGGCTGTGTCGGACAGCTGAAGACTGGTGAAAAAGGCCTGGCACAGTCTGGTTTGAAAAGAAACACTTGCTGCAAGCAGTGGTGGCTTGTGTCAGCAGGGTCAATCCCTCTGGAAAGGGGGATCTGTACAGGAGCAGGGCGAGTCTCCAGTTGTACATTTATAGAATCACAGAATGGTTTGGGTTGGAAAGGACCTTTAAAGTCTTCCACTAGATTCAGGCGCGGTGGAGCCAAGTGACCTGAGGTCAAGTACAGGTAGATAATTCATCCTCTGATTTAGGTGAGTATTTATTTCTTTGCGTGTTTTGCTGAAGTGCCAGCTGAAGTTAACTGACTTGTTCTAACCCAGCAGAAGTAGAGCTGCTCGATATGCTGGTGTTACTCTGGGGTGTATTCTAGGAAAGGATGTTTTTGAGATCTCTGGCAAGTTTTCAGGTTTTGTCTATGCCTGTATTTCATTACTTTTGAATTTTTGGAGTTCCTGGGAAACAAAGTCTTTGGGAACTCATGAGCCCAAGAAGCACCAGTGGGTGGGTAGTTCAGATGTGGTTCCTTCTGTCCTTTGGTAGAAGCTTTTCAGTCCATCCTAAGGTTCTGTTCTCTCCCAGCAAACAGCAGCAGGAGCCAGACATTCCTCTGAGCGCCTGGTTTGAACAGTGAGATCTAAGCATGGGAGCTTCTCTGTCGCTTGGGAAAGGATGCTGAAGATCCGGTGTCTGTGGTGCGTACATTGGCTTTAATACCTCCCTTGCTAAATACCAGGTTCTCATTATTAATAGTCACTTGATCGGGTGGAACATCTTTCCTCCCTTTGCCATCAAACTTCCAGATGAAATACATGTCTCATGATGGGCCTTGCCACGAGGCCAATGCATGTGGAAGGAGGTTTTTTTGGCTCGATAGTTGTTTTCAGTTGTCTGAGCCGTAGCTCCCCTGTGCTGAGTGCTGCTGCTTTTGGGGTGGCTTCTTCGTACCTCTCCATCTTCTGAACAGCAGAAGGTCTGTCCCTGGAACGAATAGAGCCGCACACGTTCCTTAATTTAGCAGCAGGCATGTTTCGAGGCTTAGGTAAGTTGCTGGTTTTGAGGGAAGCAGGAATCGCGTTGGCTAGTGGGGAACCTGATGAATAACCCTGCTGTGTGGTTACAGGGTTGAGGGTGTTTGTGTCCCTCAGAGGTGCCATTTGTCTCCCTGCAGAAAGGTGGGGTCATCCTGGACCTGGGCTATTTCTAGTCTGGAAAGGCTCATACTCAGCTGATATTTCTGAGGAAGTAGTTGAACATTAAGGCGTTGGGGGTTACTTACTAGCCAAGCGTTGTGGACCTGCTGGATTCACATGCATAGGCTGGATACAGCCCTGAAAATCTAGAAGGGCATGATGTTCATAAATCTGCATCAGATGCCCAGCTGGCAGAGCGGTGGCCTGCGTCCCTCAGGGCTGGGGCTGGAAGGAGGGAGCCAGCATGGGGCTGCCGCAGGGATGGACAGAACTCTGCTCCCTCCCGGCCTCTCTCCCACCCTGTTTTGGGAAGCTTTGCCTGGGAGCGGGTTTGAGAAGTGCCAGCTGCGTGGCCGCCTCCGCAGGACAGAGAGCTGTAGCCCCGTCCCCAGCCCTGGGCTTCGTGTCGGGCCAGGGGGTGCATGGGCAGAGCACTGGGACACTGCACTGTCCCACCACCCTCTTCCCACGTTGCGGTGCTGGCGGGTGCCAGCAGAATGAAAGCCGGTGTGCAAGAGAGGACGAGGACAGAGTGCAGTGCTGCTGCACCCTGGGCTTAAAGGTGGAAGTGAGGATTGTATTTTCTCCATAAATTAATCTGAAGAGACTTTAAAAAAGAAGTAAATGAGTATAATGAATAATGGAAACTGAAATGAAATAGATGGTTATAATTGAAACACATGAAAGAACACAGATTGTCCTAAAGCAGACGTCCTTCTTTGTAGGGTTCTCCCAAATGCGCTGCTGGAAGTGACTGGAAGGCAGCAGGAGGTCAGGACCAAAAATACCTTTACCCCACGGGTTTCTTTAGGCACACTCGACACCTGCCACATGTGCAGGGCCGTGCAGGAGTAATGAGGGTGGGTGGTGGGGGACTCCCCTGCACAGCCGGCAGTGGTGGGTTTGCTCTGACTGTTTTTCCTGCTCTTCCTTTTAGCTTCATTTTCACTTTTCTAAAGTTTTGTTGAATTTATGGTCCATGATCTCTGGTACACAGGGTCACCAGATGGTTGTCCCGCTGTGTACTCTGGTGCCTTCTGCCTTACATCTTTCTGAGGTGGTTATTCAGCAGCTTGCTTGTGTTCGAACCTCCTTGATCGTTTAAAGCTGGCTGCGGTTCCTTATGTTCCTTGCAGTGCACACATGGCAGCTTCTGGCTTTACCACGTCTCATTTCTGCAAGAAGCCCACAACCCCAGCAGTGCTTGATATGTAGCCTGAGCTGTGGCTGTGACGGGTCATTCTGGCAACTGCAGCTTATGATTAGAAAGAAAATCAGTCACTGTCATCTTGGACCCCAGCACCAGTGATTTGACAGTCCACAATGCATCAGCTTCTTCCTCATCAGAGGATCTTAGACTCAGGACTGCCCCAAGGGTTGTCCTCTGACTCAGGCTGCTACCAGAAAGCTTATCTTATTTTATGACGAGCACAGCCAGCCACACGATTTCCCTGCCTGAGGAGGCTGCAGTGAGACCCAGAGTACCCGCGAATTCCAGTTTTTGGTCAGATCTTCAGGGCCTCGGTGTGTAGCTTCAGAAGAAGACCAGAGGGTAGGAACTGCAATTATTGCTGCTGCGTGATCATATCCAGGAAATTCCCTTATATCCTTGGTCCCCTGGGGAATTTGGAGCCGTCACGTCAGGTTTTGGGCAGGGCTAGGACTGCCTGCCATGTCCTTGAGTCTCGCAATTCAAGTGCAGGACAAGTGGCTGCAGCTGAGGTCACCCACACCCCCCCGTTTAGGAAAGGGAACTGGTTTGCAACTCCGCTGTCAGAGCATCGAACTTTGCGTCTCCTGTGACCACTGCGAAGAGCAGCTGTTCCACAGTTGCCGGGGTCTGCCGATGGTGCTCGTTGCTTCTCGCTGTGCAAACTGGTGGAACTTCCTACAGCTCCGGCGGCACCGAGGGCATGCGCCTGTGCGTGGGGCGAGCAGGGGGGTGAAGGGCACGCTGCTTTACCCAAATAACTAACAGGTCAGAGATCCCCAAAGGTCCACGGTGTGCATGTATCTTACAGATAACGCACACCTCAGTGCAAAATACTGATAAACTGATTTGTTTTCCAGAACTGTAGTCCTTGGAAAAAATGTAGTCATGCAGGGTTAGTTTTCATCTTCCTTCTCATTCCCACTTTCTGTGGTGTGTTAAAATCGGATTTTAATCGAATAGCTTGTTCCCAGCTGTATCTTTTAATGCTAGCATTTGCTGTTGCTACCAGAGATATTTTAAATAGGATGAAAAGTCATCCATAGGATTACCTACAGTAATGTGTGGCCCACATCAGGAAATGATTTAGGCAAGAGAGTTAAGGAAATGTTCTGTGTAAAATGTCTTTAACTTATCACATCCCTTTAAGAGTTAGGGGCAAGGAAAAGATTCGGTTGAGGTCTGAAGAGATGGTGTATGGATGCATATGTAGGTGCAGATCGCAGAGAGCCCACGAAAGGGTCTTGCGTCATCTGTGGCAAGAGACGAGCTGTGTAGTCTACCAAATGCTACTGTCACGGGTTGGACAGGTTTCAAAGATTTGACGGCTGGTTTTATGTCCCATTGGAGCTGAAAGATCGAATGCAGGCTGGCTGGGCTCCAGCTGCCTCCTGCTATGGTTTGGCTCGTGGTATCACTGAGAAGGAAGGACCTGCATTAAATTGAGGATAAGGGGAAGGACATGTAGGATGAGCCTGATGGTCAGAAAGTACCCCACGTCTGCGTGTTGGGGGGAGGTACCGGCACGTAAGTAGAGGGCATGTGGGGTTTGACCTTGTTTGACATCGTTCCCGAGCAGCCACGGTATCGCTGTTAGCAGAGCACATGTGTCGGGGGGAGAGAGGAAAGCTGCCAGGCGTTTTTGGTGCGGGAGACTTGGGTTCAAGTTCAGATTTTCTTCACATTCATGATAGATTTGAGCTAACCGCTGACCTTTCCTTGTTCCACTTCTCCAGAGCGGAGCAGAGCTCCCGTGTCGGGAGGGCGTTCAGTGAGGTCCAAGCCTTCAGGGCCGGCCTGGGCTCACGGGCCGAGCAGCGTGAGCCGCCTCGGTTTGTGTGGGCGGCGTGGGCGTGGTGGGAGCTCGTGGAGGGGGAGAGGTACGCTGGGTGTTGCACGCGTACTGTTTCAGCACTCTTGTTCGGTCTGTACCTAATATAGAGAGTAATGTAAAAAGGATATTAAAATGTACCTCAGTTGTTTTTAGGTTTTTGTTTGGCGGTTTTGGGTTTCTTTTAATTTTTTGTGGGAAAGCTATCTGTCAGTTCCTCAGTGTTTTAACAGGGACATATCTGTAATAACGTATCGCTTGGCAATTGTGTATTTCCCCTTTTTATTGATAAACTGAGCGTACAGGCTTGTGAAGAAGTGTGCAGACTACTTCTCAGCTGCCCTCTGGACTGCTCCGCTTGGGTAGAGCTGCAGTCACTCAGCCTTCGATGCACAGGAGGCCAGGTGGGACGATACAATGATTCCTTTAGGCCCTGCTTCCTGAAGGTATCTCCTTAGCCTCATCTACCCAGGCAGTTAAAACCTTGCCTACAAGCAAATGGCAGGATGCCTGCTGCTTCTCTCTGCCTGGTGGGGAAGGGGCGTGGGGGTGAGGAAGAGAGTTTGTAAATTAGAGACTTGGTTTGTGGATGGGTTTGTTCTTTATCTGACTTGCAAAGCTGGTACCTCCGCCGTGCAGGTAGGCAGAGGGGAGAGCAGAAGAAAAGAAGGATCCACAGAAGGATGTCATTCAAAGGAGACAGCCTGGGTGATGAGATGAAGCTTCCCGGGTGAGGTTTCTTGGCAGCCTCTCTACGTTAGGGATTGCTTGGCTGCAAGATCAAGGAGTATTGCTAAATGTTCTTGGACTTCCACCGGTCTCTGAAAGGTCTCACTGAAGTATCGTCCTCTTGATGGTTCTGTGAGGAGGGACACCTTGGCTTTGAATCCAGTGCTGTGACAGTTCCGCTGTGCTTAGGGGCAGAGAACAGGAAAAAAGGAAGAGACGTGACAGACAAAAACTTTTCTGTGGTCCGGCAGGCTCCAGAGGGGTGGCTGCAGGAGGTCAGCACTGGCCCAGGCCTTCTCTGGGATAAGTGCGTTTTGAGGTGGTTCAGGAGCATTTCTACCTGGGGCAGAGCCCACCAGACTGCTCCCGGGGCGACAGCGGTGCGTTCCGTCGCTGGCCGGATCCCACCGGTGCGTCAGGCAGGCTCAGCATGGCACCGGCTGGCATCGGCCTCTGCGACCCTGGGTGGCCACAGGCCGCGAGTGGGGTGTCAGGGGGGCTTTCATAACGTTGTAATGAAGAGCAATACCTTCCTGTAGTTTAAACTCTTTCTTTCCCCCCTTCTTTTCATGCTGTCTCTTCTACAAACCTTTGAAGAAGGCCTTCTTAATTAAGCCTTTCCCAATTGGGGTTTTGCTTTTGAAAGAAAAATTGCTTTGCATTTGGGATTTTGATTTTGAAAGAAAAATAAGGAACAACTTTCTCACTTAACGTTTATTCTGGCTCTTTTTGAACACTTGCTGTTTACCATATTGAATTTTCTCTTAAATTTCTGCTCATGTTGTCTTGTATATTGCCCCCTTTTTTCTCTATGCAGAAAAATCATATTTCTTTTTTCTGTGTTGTTTTTACTAAGCCAGGATTTTCTACATGATGAGCAATTGGGCTTCCTAAGTAGTGGGGTCTACTGATCTTGCCTGTATAGTAAAATTAAATTGTTTATTTTGTGGTGATTTTCCTTCTTCAAGCTCTTCTGGGCTCTGTACTGGAGTTGTTCTTCTCTTTGGTCTTTACACTTCAAAAATGAACTGTTGATTTCTGGAAAAAGTCATATATCTTTCCCATTGCTCCTAGGGAGATGCCTGAGTAGGGCGGTGTTCCTGGGTAGTTACTGCAGAGCAGCATGTTCCGCAGAATCTCTCCTGGTTGATGGTTGCCTTTAGACCCTCCTTGAAACAGGCCCAAGTTTCCCGTGCCTGTTTCAGGCTTTCAAACCCCTCCAGTCCCCCAGAGCTGCGGCGGTGGGCAGCTGGAGATGGGTAGAGCAACCTTGACATGACCCGAGGTACCTGGGCAAAGGGGTCTGTTAGGGGCTAGCTCTGGTCCTGAGCCTCCCAGCGATGCGGCTCCCATCTTCCAGGTGGGAGGAAGAAACCTCTTATTCTCCTTTCCCCTTTTTTCTTGCTGTCTCATGTGGTGCCGGATGCCCTCAGCCCTGGAGAAGGATCTCCTCTCCTCCACACTCCAGTTCCCTCGTAGTACAGAGGCTGTAAGAGAAAGCACAGTCTCTTCTAGCCCTCCAGTTTAGAAGGCCCAGAGGATAATTTAGGCTTTTTAATGTAACTGCTGGTGATAGCTATGTCTGGCATGGAGCAGGTGTGTAACAATATCCACAGATGATCCATGGGATCCCAGGGTTGAGGAAATAAAATCAAACATGCAAATTCTGGTAGAATACTAATTCTGCTCTCAGCATGGGCAGGAGGTGGTTAAAGTTGGACTAGCGTACCCTCGGTTTTCATGGGGGAACTGCTGGAGAGTAAATGTGTCTTCGTTGACTTGTGATAATGAAGTTACAAGTCTTGAAAAAGCTGCATATTGTTCCAGGCTATTTTTGACGGAGAGATTTTTATTTTTTGGCATTTAGTAAAGGTGACCTGTCTGACTTCTGCCACCTTCAGAAGTATTGGCCATGGTCATAGGTACTGATGTTGTATTCTCCCTGTAGCACACTGGCATGGCTAGCAGTTGAGTATGATTTAGGCAAGAGTTTTACATGTCTTTTCTATTTTGAACCTTGACAAAGAGGAAGAAATAAGCTACGTTTAGAAGTGGAAATTGGATTTCAAACCTACGGTTCAGATTTCTTATGATGTAGAAGTGGGGGATTCCTCATGTCACTCGCTTCCAGCTCCTTCCTTTGCTGACACCAGTATGTGTGCATTAGCTCAGTTGTTGAACAGGTTTCTTTTCCACCTAAGATTTACTTATTTGTGGTTTTGCTTCTTTTCCTTCTTTGAGAAAATCTTTGAAGAGTGAGAAAGTATTTGTACTTTGACACTTCATTTCTGTTTCAGTTATTCGGTTGACTTTCTCATCAACCAAAAAGGTTTGTGCATGCCGTGTTGCGTAGGTTTGTTCATGTGACTGCCTGCTGTGTTGGGAGAGGTCGGGCTTTAGTCCAGGCTGCGCTGGTCTGGGTCCTTCAGAGATCCAGAGGTGGTTCCCATTGCTGGGGCTGGTTTAAGAAGGGAGCACGGGTAAGTCCACTTGCCCTTCTACCACACGTATAGGGTAGGTTTCCTATGGGACTTTTATGTGCGCTTTCTGCAGATTCAGGCTCAGTGCATATCTCTTTACTTGTTTTCCTCCTTTTTGTTTTCTGCAGTTTTTCTTCCTACCGTCCTAGCTGAGCTGTGGCTGCTGGGGATGCACATGTTCCCCAAGTGCCTTTTAGAAAGCTGTTAAGTGGTTCACGCTTAAAACGCTCATCTCGCAGAGATTTTTCTGTTGCTGTAAAAGCCGTGATTTAAGTGTTTTTAGTGGCAGAAGTCTGTGGGATCACCGACACATTCCTGTATTGGACAGTTAACCTATAGATTTGCTGCTGGGATTTAGTTCGAAAGACAAACCAGGCCTTTTGTGTTGCCTTGGGCGAAAACCTGTGCTCGCTCCCGCTGCCACTGTGGCAGGTCTGACCCTGGTGGCACATGGTGCAGGGAGGTCTTGGGATGCGCAGACCACCGCGTCATCGTACCAGAGGAGAAGACATTCAGCTGAATGGATCACAAGCCCCGCCAAGAACAGAATAAACCCCTGCAGTTGTGAGGCTCTTGTGTAAGCTGTCTCACCGCGAAGCATTGCCCTTTTGGAGGGGAGGCATGGAGGAGGCTACATTCAGACCTGGTTGCAGGAGATGGATTTATTTGATAGCTTAGCCCTGTTCTCTCTCTGAGGGGCTCCTCGCCATTTGTCCTGGGACAGAAAAGTCAAAAGAAGTCTTGCCTGAGCAGCTTTCTTTGTTCCCTGTGCCCGGGGAGCTGACTGAGCCCTCACCTGTTGGAGAGCAGCCCTGTGTTTCTGGGGTTGGGAGCCAGCGCTGTTGCCCCTGGGGCTCTTGGACCAAGTCCCAGCCTCCGTCTGTTCCAGTCTCCTCTCGCTCTGCCGTGCACCTTCACTTGCCTAGAGCTAAAACAAGGAGCCAAGAATTAATTGTTTTGTGTCCTTTTTTCCCCTGTGTTGCGTTGTGGTCTGATCGGTATCTGGGCTCATCGGGCACTGGAAGCGTTCGCTTCCCCTTCTCTGGAGACAGATGTTGGAGAGCTGAGTAAATGCTTGAATACAAAGCGAGGGGATGGGCTGAGCCGGGCGGGAATCCTTCCGTTTGTGTGCTTGCTCGACTCCCCGTGGCACTGCAGTTGGCAGCAGTGGGGTCCTGGGGAGGAGCGTTGATGCTCGGCATGGCTTACCTGCCAGGGGCTTTGGCAGAGCAGGATGGAGTAACTGGTGTTGGGCTTTACAGTGTTCTGGTCTTACTGTCCTTCACTAGTTTTGGGCAGTGAAAATAGCGGCATGGGTATCCTTACTGGATTGCAAGTGCTGGATAGAAAAAATGCTGTTCTCAAGCGTAGATGGCCCACGGCACAGGTGAGGAGGGCAGGGGCTTGGAGCTGGTGCTCGGAGGGGTCCGGGCCAGGTGGCGGAGCACGTGTGCAGGACCCGGCGCG
>NW_009625502.1:251-2434 GCF_000690535.1 Cariama cristata | reverse complement strand
CAGCTCAAGGGTTTTTCATATATATATATAATCAAATATATATATTCATATATACATATATATATATGAAATGTAGCTTTGTTGCGTATTACCTGTGAAGTTTATCTAATGGTTCCCTGCAGGTATACTATGGCTTTTTAATTTTTTTTTTTTAATTCTCCTGAGACCAGGAATGTTAATTGAAGTCAGCAAGTAGCTAATTGCAGCCGGCAATCCGGCACAGCCGTCAGCCCCAACCGTGCTGGTCAGCGACTGGTCCCATCAGTGTCCGGGTGCTGTGGGCAGAGCCCTGGGAGGTGTCTCGTCCCCCGGCGGCTCCGACACAGGGTTTCCCACGGACAGATGGGGTCAATGCGGTTCAGAATAGGGTGTCTTCGAGACATGGATGGTTTTCCACCTTCTGTCCTACCCGGTGCAGAGTGGAAATTGCTCGGTGCCCTGGCCAGCGCCGTGCTTCTCCAAACAGGGAGGGAGAAAACCACCCAGTCCTGGATGCAATCAGTGGGAGGGGGCTGCGTGCTGTTATTTCACTGCAAGGACTGGCAGATAGCTTATTAGTCTTTGAACATAATGGAATATTTGATAAATAACTACGTTAATGGGTGTTTGCTAATGCAGCGCTGAGACTCTATGGTCTGCCTTGGTTCACTTCTGAGCCCTGGGTCTGGGTCTGTCGTGCTCTTCCCTCCCCATCTCCCATGGCTGCAGAGGGAGCCAGGGGAAATTAAACCCTTTTCCTCTTTTCTTTTTTTTAAAAAATCTCCCTCTGTATTTGTCCAGATATTCTGTTCTTTTAGTTTATTTGTCACATTTATTCTGAATGTGACAAATCAGTCATATTTCATGAACTCAAATGAGAATTTCTAGGGGTAAAATACATTCAGGAATACCACCATAGTTTTCGCTTGTTTTGTATTTGGTTTGACTTTGACTTTTGTTTTCAAAATACTCTTTTTTTAAATAAATACTGGTAAGTAACTGAAGAACTAAGACAGGCAGACATCAGCCATGGGAAGAAGCAAGAAGTGAGTATGTCCTGGCCAACGCTTCCAGCAGTGGCTGGGAACCGAGAGCGCTGCCGTCCAGGAGCATCCTCAGGGCTCTTAAAGCTGGAGGGAGGGGAGAAAAAAACCCATCAGTGGGCAAAAGCCCACGTGGGCAGTGATGGCTCCTCTCCTTCCTAAAAGAGACATGAAGGTTTTCTGCTATTTAGAACCCAAATTAATACCAGGCAGTGGGGATTTTTGTTTCTGCCTCTTCCCTCTCCCTCCCCTCCACTGCCTCCTGTGGTTTGCATCTCTCCCCACGATGGAGTTAATTACGGGGGGCTGGAGGGACGGAGCATTGCCAGGGAACCGCTGGAAAATCAGACGTGTCCACCTCCTGCCTGCCACACTTTGCTCTCCCAGCTAATTAAAAAAAGGTGTTCTCATTTCAGCCGTGGCATATTGGTGAGTGTGGTACGTAGACCTTCCCACCTCGTCTGTTTCTTCTTTTTTCTGCTGAGCAACTGTAGTATGATCTTTCAGAAAAGCAAAGATTTTCCCCTAAAAGTCAATGATCAGAGAGATTTCATTTTCATTTGTCTAGTAAGTTATTTAAAACAATCAGTACCTTCCCTTGCATGATTTGCATCTCCTGGCAGTGCCTCGATAGGGCTTTCTTCTCTCCAGGGGTTGAATCCCTGGCCCAGGGTGCTGTAGGAACATCTCACATCCCCACCCAGACCGGAGCATCCCTCCTCTCCCACCTCCTATTTCTCCTTTCCTGAAATTATCCTCATTTTTCCCAAACTGCTCGGCTGCTCGGCTGTGTGGGATGCAGCCGGGCTCGGGGAAGGGGTCCGCAGCAGGATGAGCACTCTGTGTTTTCTGTAGCTTGGGAGCCGTTTTCATTACATTGGGCCCCAAAATAAGTGTTCCGGTGTCGGTCCAGGTGTGCGGAAACCTGAGAGCAACGAGGAAGGACATGGCACTTGGGGTA
Organism: Cariama cristata; assembly: GCF_000690535.1. Lineage (NCBI taxonomy): Eukaryota > Metazoa > Chordata > Aves > Cariamiformes > Cariamidae > Cariama > Cariama cristata. Next base: position 451 of record NW_009625502.1, on the reverse strand, counting down.
CCGCTTGCAAAAGAAAAAAGGAGCAATTTGCTATTTGTGTTATTTACTGTTATGACATTCAGGGTCACAAAACCATTGTTTTAATCCTGCTCCCAGACCTCAGTTATAAGAGGAGAAGTTAGAAGCTGAAGAGAGTTTCAAACAGGCTGAATTTGGTTTCTAGGCTCATTCCAGGAGCCCCACGGCTGCTGGGGGGGGTT
>NW_009625502.1:0-231 GCF_000690535.1 Cariama cristata | reverse complement strand
CTGCCGAGGGACAGCGAGCGCTTGGCCAGCATCTGGCCCCCCACCCCCTGCCCCAGCAGGAACCACTCCTGGCCCAGTGTTTTGGGGGGTTATTTCACCGGTACACCTTTCTCTTGCAGTAGAACCGGCCATTTCAGGCTGAAATCCTACGTGTTTATGAGCTGACCTCTTGGATTTACACCAGCAGACTCTTCTTGATCACAGCCTTATATTATATATTCAAAAATATGT
>NW_009625501.1:32731-33053 GCF_000690535.1 Cariama cristata | reverse complement strand
GTCCCCGGTGCCCGCTGGGGGCCGGGGGAGGCCGAGGGCACCGGTCCGGCTCAAAGGTGCCCAAATTACCCAAATTACCGGCCTTTTTCATGGCCTGCTATCAACTGGAGAGGATAAAGCTGAGCCTTTCCTTATTAGCTGAACTGATGTTGTTTGCCCAGCCTAGGACAGTAAGTCCGTGACCTCAGGTGTGGGTAATGGAGGTAATAGTAGTTTGGTCTGAAGTAAGCAGCAAATATAAAATAATTGGAGATCTTCTCCTCCTCCTGCTGAGAATAAATGTCCTTCCGTAGCTGTGACTGCTGTGGGTTCGGGGTTTTTC
>NW_009625501.1:32295-32688 GCF_000690535.1 Cariama cristata | reverse complement strand
GAAAAGTTGTAATATTTGAACACCAAAGGGTGGGGAGGGATTTCAGGAACTCGGAATTGGTCAGAGAAAACTTCCAAGGCTTGCTGAACGATAGGAATCGTTGGGCACAGGTCCGACGTCAGCGGGAGGTCTCCCCGGCGTTTGCAGGGCCCCGCTGAGGCGAAGCCGGCAGTCGGTGTTTTGGCGGGGCCGTGCAGGGCAGCGTTCCCCAAAACGCCCTCGGTTCCCAGCCTCACCCCCCGCCCCGATTCCCTGAGGATTCATCCCTTGGGCCAGTCCGTGTTTCCTCCGCTGGCGAAGAACCGACCCCCGGGGAAATTTTCCCTTCTGGCCCCTCCTGGCCCAGCTCTGGCCTGGGGCGAGGTGGGGAGCCATGCGGCCGACGGCCGCCGG
>NW_009625501.1:31332-32018 GCF_000690535.1 Cariama cristata | reverse complement strand
CCGGTCCGCGGGACGTGGAGCATCGTTACTGCTAGTATGTCCAGAAAAGAAAAATCCCCTCTCCTTGGACTTGGAAGGAGCCTGCCGGTCAAGCCCAGGTAAGTCCTTTCCGGACGAGGTTTTGGTTCAGACCCCAAGGTGAGGTGTCAGGAGGTGCGAGGCCGCTTTGCGGCTTTGCCGGTCGGCACTCGGGAAAGAAGCGCCAAGAAATCCCTTGCCAGAGCCGGTTCGACGCGGTGAGCTCTGGGTATGCCTCAGAGAAAACTCCAAACTGGTGTGAGCTTACCCGGCTGGGGACGCAAACCATCTCGCCTCGGAATGGAAATATTTATTTTAGACTGTCTTCTTATAAAGTCCGATTTCCCTGCCAGGCCTTGCGGAGGGCTGGTGCGGGGCCGCGGCGCTCCGCCGGGATGGGCTGGGCTGGGCTGTACCGCAGAGCTGCCCTTGGCGGCTCTGGGGCACGCGGCGAAGGATGGCGCGGTTTGGGGATAAACATAGCGAAACAACCTGCGAAAGGGTGACGCGACTCTGCTCTTGCTTCGCTCCGTACAGTGCCTGGGTTTAAAAATACCCAGGCCTGACAAAATGGGGTTGGAAGGAGGCTTCAGCCATGGGTTTCAATTTTTCCCAGGTTTTCTGCGCCAGCCAGCTCTGTAGGTGGGGACATGGGGTGGGCTGTGCCG
>NW_009625501.1:27838-31191 GCF_000690535.1 Cariama cristata | reverse complement strand
CAGGCATTCAGCTGGAGGAAATTAAACTGAACGGTGAGTTCCCTCCGTACCTAACGCTTGGCCGGGGAGCGCGTTGTGTCCTGCTGCAGTGACCCTTCCGATCGAGCCCGAGGCCCCGCGTCCCACCCGAAGAGCCGCCTCTCGGCCCCCCGTGGGTTCCCCGTGCGGGGCAGGGGGAGCAGACCCGGCAGCCTTCGGCACCCGCCCGGGCTGGGCACACCTAAAGGAGGGGTTGGGGCCGGGGGGGCAAATCGAGCCTGTAGAGCAACTGAGAAATAGGTGAAGCTTGCTTAAAGGAGGGTGAGGCTGTTGGTTTTCTCTACCTGGCTTTATTTGTGAAGTGACAGGAATTTTGACAGGCTTTGTGTCTCTTTTAGCAAATCAAGTGTCATGCCAGGTTTGCCTGTGGATGAGATCATTTGCAAAATATGTTTCCCAGCTTGCTTCAGGCATAATTCATTGTGTCAACTGCAATTGCTCATTTGCTAGGAACTGTGATTCATTAGCGATTTGTTGGTTTTTTTTTTTTTTTAAGTTCAACTTGTTTTTAAGCCAATGTTTGGAGGCAGAACAGAAATTTAAAAAAAAATATTAAATCTTACAGTCTTTATATCTACAAATGCTGCTGTTAAGGGAAAACTTGCTAAAATGCCGTGATCCCAGGGAGGGAGAGGCAATCCCCGGGCGAGCTCCGCTGTGCAGGGTTGCGCTCGTTTTTGTCATGTGGTTGCTCCTAAATGGGGACGGAGGTAATAAAAATCGGACGGCTGGGACGGAGCCTGCCACGTAGAGCCCTGGGTGGTGGAAGGAGCGTGCAGAGCTTCCTCCTTCTTTTCCCTGGCGGGGGCTTTGAGCCCGCTGAAGGTACCACACTCTTCCTCAGCCCCGATTCGGCTGGGGCGGGGGGGGGCCTCGATTCGGCTGGGGCGGAGGCTGCCCTGCGGCCGGGCTGGTGGACGGGAGGGCAGGAGGGACGGGGGGGCTGCTGGTGTTTGCAGCCCATGCGCGACCCCAGCTCTTCCTCGGAGCTCCTCGCCGGAGGAGGTGGTGGGGCCAGTGGTGATGAGAGCAATTATTTGGTACGGCGAGCGAGACCCCCCGAAAGCGTGCGGCTCAATGGGATCAAATGAAGATAAATAGGACTTGGCACGTGTTTTGTGCCGTGTGTGTTCAGACATCGCAGTTTGGCTTCAGTCTTTTTAGAGGTCCTCACATCAGACTTTTAAAAAAAATTTGCATGTCAAGTGCATTTTTGTGTTACATTTCCTATGAAGACAAATATTTCAGTGCATTTTTTCTCCTCAGTGGGTGGATGGGGAGGCAGAAATCACTGCTACTGCTTCAGCAGCCACAGACTACCCTCCAGTAACAAACCAGTGTGTGGGGGCTGAATAAATTGATACACTTTTCACAAAAAGATGGATTTTTTTTTTTTTTTAACTTCTAAGTGATTATGAACTGTACATTTAAACATAAGTAACTTGACAGTTTGGGTTTTTTCCCCGTGCAACGATTCTCTATGAAGTAGTCTTAAAATGTCTTTTGGTTTTTCCTCCCCCTTGAATATTTGTGTATTCTCCTTGTTTTTCTCAAAATTTTAAGATTTTTAAAATTGTAAGCTAAAGAAGATGGGAAAGGGGGAGAGAAAGCAGACTCCCCACGTTACCGGGCTGACTTCTGGCTCGCGGGCGCCGTGCTCGAGCACTGCCAGTTTGCTGCGGAGGCCGGTGCCAGGGGCGAAGGGCAGCGGAGCGTAAGGGGAGGGAGGTGACTCCATCAGAGTGACCATATATAGTCACTGGGATGAGATTAAATACCTCACCTCCTGGTGTCATCCCCACAGCAATAAAGCCAATATCAGGATCTATTAATCATTTGCAAAAAACAGGAGAAGAAAAATCCGCTTTTCTTTGCAGCATCTCATTTGTAGCAATCAGGGCTCTTCTGGATCTATCGATTTGGGGAGAGGAGCCAGGTGTTTTTCGTCCCTGGGTGTCTGGAGACTGAATTTCAGCAGCACGGTGAAGAATAGTGTGTGTGAAGAATTGCAAGTTAAATATGACCGAGCTTGTGCTTACTCCGGCTGGTGGGCTCGGTGGCAGTGCCGTCGTGTGGAGAGGGTCCTGTGTTCGGGTGCCAGCCCTGGCTCGGCTCCACGCGCACGTTCCCATCATGATACCCACTGGGGAAGCATATGGCAGCCTTGGTTATATATATCTCTCTATATATTGTGTGGGGGCACATGTTTTACATGCCAGTTCTCTCTGTCATAGGACAAACATTTACACTCCGATCGTATGAAGCATTAGGAAAACCCAGGTTAGGTTTGGAAATAACATAATTCTTTGCAGGGGTGTTGTAGAAGACGCTGTTTAGTGATGACACGGCAAAGGAGCAATAATGTTTCGGGGCTCAGTGCTTTCCGGGGTGCTAAGCTCCGAAGGGATTATGCTACATAGAGCTGTAACGTGCAGGTATATAAATAAAGGGCTGGCATTTCAAGGGGTGCCGTGCAGAAGGCAATGGCCAGGTGCCCGAAAAGCACGGGGGGTGAGGTTTTATACATTCAAAGGTGGTGAAAAGGCCTTGATCTCCAAGGGAAGAGGCAGATGGACCTGGCCAGCGTTGGGTGGGAGACTCCCAGGGGGAGGGGACGGGACGGGACGGGATGTGCCTGGCTGCCCTGGAGCAGCACGGACCCCTCCTGGGGAGAGGCTCTTCTCTTGGGTGCTGGGATCCTCCTGGAATGAGATTCCCACAAACAGGGGTGACCCCTCCTCACAGGTGCCCCTTCGCTGGAAACCTGCTGCAGTGCTGCACCGGCTGGAGCGACCTTCGTAGGACTGAATCGGAGTGGGATAACGTGCTTTTGGGTTATGTTCTGTTGGAGCGACGCTCTCATTGCAAACGCAGGGGTTTATGAGTTGGTGACAATTGCACGGAGGGTTTCCATCCCTCTGGGTAGATCTTCTCCCTTCTAACAAGTTCTGATGGACTGCGAAGTACAGCGCTGCGGTTCTTGCATCGCCCCTGTAGCTGCAGCCCAGCCTCACGGGCCGGTGAAAGCCTCCGTGCCGCTCGGTCCCTCGTTTCTACAAAGAGAAGTTGTTTGAAACTTCATCTGTCTGCTCTGCAATTATCTCCTCCTTTTGTGCCTGCCTCCGTTTGTACACGCTAACATCATCAATACATGCCCATGCTTAATGAAACATTACTGCTTAGGTTTAATTGTCTTCTAATTAAGTAAAATAAAATTTTGCACAGTGGTTGTAAGCGCGTCTTTGGCGGCTGTGAAGGCGGCTGTGGCCACGGTACCTGAGCCTGCGGAGCGGTGACGGCGGCGTGGGTGCCGT
>NW_009625501.1:27096-27809 GCF_000690535.1 Cariama cristata | reverse complement strand
AGAAGCCGCCTCTGAATGTGCTGCTCCGGTATATCACCCTGATTAAATTAGATTAATTGCCAGGTTTAAAGCACGCTTTTTTTGATAAATCTGTGCGTGGATTTGGTAATGCTGCCTGGGTCATTGCTTCAGCACAACCCCGCTGAACGACACAGATCTGGGGTCGGGCTGGATATCCGGGGCAGGCAAAGACGGGGCGTGCGACTGTAGCGCTGAATGGTTTTGACTCTTGTCTGAGTGCAATTCCTACTCTTAATGCATCATTAACGCGGTTTTCTGCATTTCAGTCAGTTCCCATTACAGCACTCAGTTCCGTCTGTTAATTTTGGTATGTTGATATTTTTGTTGTCAGCAGTTTTTTCTTTTTTGAAGCATATAAAACCGTTAGTGTGAAAGAAGATTAAAAAGATACATTACAATTAAAATGTTAATGAAATCGGCTCATACAACTTTTGAAACCATTTAGGCATTAATCTTTCTTGGTCTTACGTCCATTAACTCTGGCGATTCTTATTCCACACTGACCTCTGCTGAGAGAGTCGTGCTATAATTGGATTTTAAAAACTGGGGGTGGCGGGGGGAGAAAAGGAGGGGAAGAGAGAAGCCTTTTAAAAAAGTGGAAGTTGGGAAGGTTGCGTTAGCTTCCTGCCTGGGTGTCCACGGCCGTGAAGCCAAGAGCAAACAGGCTGGTGGCTCCATCGCTCCCCTGCCTG
>NW_009625501.1:11093-27071 GCF_000690535.1 Cariama cristata | reverse complement strand
GGCGGCTCCGCAGCCCGGGAACGCCGGCGTCGGTGGCTTGGGGTAGAGCCCCAGGAACCACCGGGCTCGGCTTCTCTTCGGCGGCTTTGCTGTCACCGTGACCTTGGGCAGGACACGAGCACGGCGCTGCTCCCGGGCTGATCCCGGTGTAACGTGAGAAGAGCCATAGCGGGGCGGTGGGAAGCCTTTTTAAGGCTTCTGGAGGAAGGGAATGGGAGCACAGCATGTAATCGTTTGCCGTTATGCCTTCAGCTTTCCCCCATTCCTCCAAAATAGTATTTCTACAGATTAACTGGTTTGGGTTTGTTTTGGTTTTTTTTAAATAGTTTTTTGCAGCTTACGCAGTATTTGGATGGGGGCCAGCCCCCTCCAGCCCTCCACCCTGCGGGGAGGCGGAAGAGGAGGATGGAGCATTTTTTGATGATGGACTAATTCACAGGCGGTGTAGTGAATCGAACAAGGGGACTTCTTGACTCCTCAGACAGCTCCCAGGATCTGTGCCACGGCTCCGTCAGGGCCATGGGCCGCGCTGGGCTGCTCCAGCCTCGCCAAGCCCCCAGCCCATCCAGAACACTCTGTGCCGCTCTGCCCGAGGCTTAGACTTCGCTGGGCTTCTGGGCACCTTCTCCAGAGCTTTGCCCTGTGCTGTCCAAGAGCTGCACGTCTCCCACACCTCCTGCGGGATGCTGGAGAAGCTGGGAAGGGCGGGTCCTTTTGTGAAGAACACAACTGCCCTTCCCAGCATCGGGCCGGGGCACGGACTTGTTAGCGGGGTCGGGGGGCTGCTCAGGAGGCGGTGATGCAGCTCGTGAGGGGATGAGCTCTGAGTCGAAGGATGAGCACATCCCGGCGAGGGAGGAGCGGAGTACCAGCCCAGCTTGCGTTTGTGCTGCAAGTGTGAATTGAAAAAAAAAAAAAAAAAAGCTAAATAGAAATTTGGAAATTGCAGAGCTGTCGTCTTCCAGCTGCTCCGCTCTCCTCCGAGCTCGCTGTGCCGTCCCACGGGGCTTTACTGCGCTGGGACGTGAGGGAGGGAGTGGATGCTGGCGTGTTGGCCAGGAGGGCCGCTTGAGCTGAAACATCTGCAGGGGTTGGGAGGAAACGGTGGCGGTGTCTTGGGGCTGGGTTTGGTGAGGCGAGCCGTGAAGCACAGAGCGTGCTGCTGGCAGCTCTTCACAGGGACTCGGGTGTTGGACGGCCGGGGCGATGGAGGCACTTTCTTGGAGCTCTGGACTAGCCATTCACACACGGCAGAGCCTGGGGTTTCATTCTTTTATTCCTTTTTTATGTGGGTAAAAAAATAATTTATGCTGTTGTTTTGTGTCAAGTGTTCTGGCATTTATAACCTGAGAGAATTTAGGATGAGAATCCAAAATCATCTTCTTTGACAGGAATGGGGGAGCCCTCGCTGGAGTGTGACCCATCCGCCTCCCAGCTCTGCTGGTGGGATGAACTGGGGGCTGTGTTGCTGGCACGGGCGTACCCCAGGGTGCCGTTGTGTGCCCGTGGGTGAAACCAGCGGCGTTTGTGCCGGTCGAGTTAAACTGCCCTAGGGGGTGGGAAGGGAAATCACCCCACCGGAGCGACCAAGAGACGGGCGGAATATCCTGGCGCGTTCGACCTCTCGTCTCTGCCCTCCCATCCTGCAGTCCCGAGGAGGGAATTCCCGAGGGCGGGAGGGCAGGAGGCTCCCGAGGGGCACCTGCGTGTCTGGTCCAGAAGCCCTCAGAGATACAGCCAGGTGATGCCCACCATAGAGACGACCACCCAGGATGGAGATGGGAGCTGCGGCATCTGCGTTGCACGCTCCTTTTCCTCCGTGGGCATTGAGGCTTCCCGTGCTCTTCCATCTCGCAGCATGGTGGCAGACGTGCAGGCAGGGAACAAAGAAATTACTGTTTGAAATTCCTGGCTTATTTTATTGATGTGTGCTGGCAGTTGTAGGCCAAGGAAGAAGCAGCAAAACAAAGCAACCCCAAACGTTCCCAGTGCATGTTTCTGGCCCAGCACGCAGGTGGGATTTCTGGCAAGGTGAATTTCTGTGCTGCAGACCGAGCAAGAAGCACACCAGAATCAATATCTGAGTAGTCCAATAAAATCTGTGGGAATTTCATTTCAAGTCATTTCAAGCAATCTAATAACTGGTCTTTCAGATGACTGTTGGGTGGTTTATTTTTTTGGTTTGGTTTCTGTCTCTTTTTAGTTGGCGTTTTTCATTGTGCAACTGTAAAAATGTAGATTGAGCCCAATGTCCGTGTCGTGCTTGGGTGTTGCGATGTCAGTGTCGAGCCCGAGGCTGGGCTGCTCTGGAGTCGGGCAGCGAGGGCTGGAGAGCGCCCGTGTTGCCGGCTGGGGTGGCTTGGCTCCGGGGGGTTTTCAGATCCACTCATGGTGGCAACACTTCTGCTTCCAGATTGCAATGCTGATTTCAGCACAAAGCAGCTTTTATATCCTTGCACAGCGTTGTTAATTCTAGTCCCGTATCCTTGAACCAGTTTGGGGAAGAGCCGGTCATGCGCTGTCCCGTTCTGCTCGCCGGCGGGCACCAGCCTGGACAGGGGGCGGGGTCCGTCGGGAGCCGTTGCCTTCTCAGAGCCCGTCACAGTTGTGGGTAAGGTCAGTGGAAGTCCTGCTGGCAGCGAGACCTGTGTTAGTGTCCGTCCCTCTCCCTGGGCTTGTGTGGGCTGCCCGACGGTCCCCACTCGAGACCCTTCACAGGCTTGGCCAAGCGCCTGTGCGTTTCCTTGGGAGTCGGCGGGCACTTCTGCAGAGAGCGGCTGGAGGTACCTGAGCCACTGGGTATCTGCATGAATTTTTTTGCAATCGAATTTAGGAGGTTTCCTCATTTATCTTCCCCTTAAGATCCTAAACTGGCTGTTGCCTTGTTTGCGAGTGGCCATAAGGGAGGCGTATCCTGCTGACCGGCCTGGATTTGACATGAGAAACGATGCAGAAGGGAGGACTTAACTTTTTGCTGTTTGGAAGGGAGCTGGGGCTGGCGTGGGTGGGACAGGAGGGCAGAGCGGCTTGGAAGGGGTGGAGGGACCAAGTGGTGAAGTCCCTGCGTGGCCTCAGAGGGAGCAGCCCGTGCGCGGCAGGGCTGGGAGCTGAGCAGTCCTGGCAGCGGTCGCACTGCATGGATGGGCTCTTTTCGGCAGGTAGAGCAGAGCTGTTTGGTTTGTACCGAGACTCGCAGATCTTACCGATGCCGCTGATTTCTTTTCTTTTCTTTTTTTTTTTTTAACTCAAGTCCAAAGGGTACTTTTAGAAAGATCCACTCTGTGCTCGCCTGAGCGCTGCTGGGATGGCCAGCCCCTGCAAAAGGGCTTGATGGCAGGGAGCTGCTGCTTCGTCTCAAGGGAGAAGAGATCTCGGGCGGGCTCTCGGGTACCCCCAGCCTGACAGCGGGGTGAACCCTGGGCAACCCTCGCTTGTGGTCTGCGTCCAGAGCAGAACCTGCGGTCGGGGTGTGTCTGGTTCAGGCCACGCATCCCCCCCAGCTTGGCAGAGCATCAAGTGTTATTTTTTCTACTTGGCCACCAACGTTGTACAGCAGGCCACTACCGTGGTACGTGTGTCCACTGGTGATGTCCACAGTGCATCGTGTTGCTTTTTCAGTGATTTTAAACAACAAAAATACTCCAGTAGCCTTTACTACCGTTTTGTATGGGTTTATATAGTGACAGTCACGATTCCCTTATACCACCTGGAAAAACAAAGGCAGCCCTCACACCTCCAAACCAGTATTTCTCCTCCAGATTCTTAAAGCAGTTTATATACAGTTCAATTGCAATATATTTATAAAGCAACACAAATTAATGCCGAGTGCCAACGCAACAGGAGCCCCGCTCTTGCAGCCTCCTCGACTGTTGGAATCGTTTGGACGTCTCGCAGGCAGCAGGTAAGCAGGCTGTCCGCTCCCCACCCTCCGGCCCGCTCCTAACCTCCTCTCCCTGTCTCAGAAATGTTATGTAAAATGCAACGTGCAGCATTAGCAATAGAAATATTTGGTTCGGGCAGTTCACGAGGCGGTTCCCACACCCTTGTGATGTCCGAAGCGCCCGTGCCGACGGCTGCGGCGTTTGCTGGGACTTTGTGGAAACTTTTTCCCTCGTGGTGTGCAGGTGATGGCTGTCAGGCAGGCAGGAGGTGGGTAGGGGGCATATGAATTGCATTTGGTGGTACCACCCACCGGTATGGATGGATGTGTCAGTTTGGGGAAGGAAGGGAGAGATTTGCTTGCAATTTTTGAAAACAAAACAAAACAAAACCAAAACCCACCCAAGTTCCGATTGCTGCTTGCATTGCTCGGTGTCCCTGAGCGGTCAGGGCATTAGGGCCTTCACCCTGGGACCCACTGTGCTGTAGCATCATGAAGAAGGATCGGTTTTGATCTGGTACTCGGAGAGGTGGGCAAATTTGTTGCTCACACTGCTGTTCTGCAGGTTTGCTGGAGATGCAGCTGGATGCGGCCAGAGGTGTTGGTGGCTCCGTGCATGGGGTGGCCACCTCTTCACGGGCTTTCCGTGCGACTGCATCCCCCGCGAGCCGGTGGCCAGGCTTCCTCACCGCAGTCACAGCTCGCATCTCCACAAACCAAGTCAGCTGATTTTAAATCTGCTCATTAAAGAGTTGTAACGAGTTCTGTGCCCAGCACTCGATCTGCGGCTCCAGCAGCTGCTCTGCGCCCTGACCCTGTGCTGCCGTTTGGTGTATGTACCGTGGCTGCAGGCACGGTCTGCGCTGGAGAGCCTCGGGCAGCCCCTGGTTTTCCCTTCTTCCAGTGTTGTGTCCGTCGCTGGTTTGCATTTCGGTCACTGTTACACCAGTTTTGGAGCTGCAGAGGAGCCTGGTGCCCCATCTCCATCACAGAGATGAGGATGCTGCTGGTGGGTTCAGCATCGATGTTGCTGATGGTGAGAGGGCAAGGAGTTTTCAAGGAAGCCTGTGATGAGATGTAGCAAGGAACCGCTTGAAAGTCATTAAAAGGTATGAAAAGGAGAGGATGGGATGGAGTGGAGGATTGTTGGAGGATTATCCTGGGCTGCTTCCAGGCAGGGTGTGCTGGAACCTGACAAGACGCTGCAAAAGTGCCTGGCCCAGCCGTGTGCTGAGCAGCAGGGTGGGACGGGGGTTTGTACCCACGGTGCCAGTGCATCCGTGGGTACGGCCTGCCTATGGAGACTCGGGATGCTGGAGGCCCCGCAAAAACATCTGAGCGTGTGCATGGGCTGACGACACTGCCCCAACCCACGCCAACGAGAAACGAGTGTTGGCAGAAATGCTCCCCTGAACGCTTTCTGTCCGGTCTGTGGTCTGAGAACTTACCCTGGTGGTTCCTCTCCTGCCTGTCGCTGGCCGCGGTTGGACAAACTCTGCAAGTTACCAAAGCTTGTAGGGCAGAGGCGCGATCGCAGGGCTCTGTTACGATTTCTATACCAAGTGCAGCAGTTGAGCAGACACAAGCGCCTTGCCGAGCTCACCCTGACATGCAAGAGGCTGTTTTCTCCGTCCCTTGACTGCACAGATCTGGTATTTGAATTTTAGACTTAGTTTTGTAGGTGGGAAAAAACCCACCCACTCCCAAGGCTGAATGATGCCCTGTTGTATACGTTAGAGAGGTGGGTAGGGCCAGCTGGACTGTATGGACTTTGCTCTGTGGTCCTGAGGATGCTGCGGGCAGAGCCCGGGGACAGTTCTTTTCTGGGGCACCCGCCGGCGTTGGCACTGCATGGCGATGCTCTCGGGAGCACAGCCTACGCCGTGGGTCCTGCCTCATGCTTTCCTCCAAATCTGGGGCCATTATTTGTTTGTGTGATGAGAAATAGATTGGTCTGAAAGTGTTGTCTGTCTTTGCTTCGTTGAAGTGTATGACTCCTGTATTTTATTGCCTTGTGCAAGGGCTATCCCGAGAACCTCTCCGAATTCCTTTTGCAGTTTTATTTTCGTTCAGGGAAGGTTAGCTCAGGTTTAAACCACTTGGTTGTGGTTGTTAAGTCTTAGTGACATATTAAGCATTTAATATCCAAGTGCATTAGCTTTCCACCCACATCCCCCGTTTGAGACGGGCTGAGGGAAATAGTCGGTGCCCACATCTAATAGGATGCTGCTCGGCATGCTTGTATAAATGGCTTCCTCCTGGACCTCCTCTTTTTATGTTTAGTTCCTGACCTAATTAGGCACGAACGATGGCGTTAGCGGAGATCTTGTGTCTGCCTCGGTCAACACCTAATCCCTCGGAGAAGTTTTGGGAAGGCTGCTGGCTGCCGGAGGGGACACCTCCTTGTGCGGTGGGGAGGTGGCGGCGGTGGCACCGTCTGAATTCCCGGTGCTCCGTACGAGGTTCTGCAGCCCAGAGGGCGAGAAGTAACCCAGATAAACCAGTGTCCCCAGTACCTGGTGGCCATTGGGGTATGCCCCGGCTCTGCCACCTCCGCTCGGTGTTACGTTGTGCCCCGGCAGCGTGGCACGGCTTGGTGCGAGTGCGGACGGGAGAATCCGCCTTAATTGCTGCGGTACGTCTAATTGTGTTACATCTTAATTTGTAGGGCCTTGCTTAACTCGTGCAGTACATCAGAAGCTCTTGTGAAATGTAGTGTGCTGGAGCATCAACACAGGAAAAAGCTCTGCCTTCTGTGAAGCCAGACTGTTGCAGCGTAATTTGTTTTGTAAGATTTTGAAAGGCGGTGTTGCAATCTGTAACAGTAGAATAGTGGGAAGATGGTCAGGTGGTTCTTGGGACTTCAACAGACAGATTTCATGTCTGTGTGTTTTTGCAACACCTTTCTATAAAGGGAAACATAATTTAAAATATGATTACTTAGTGTTGTAACAGTCTTCTCAAACGTTTTTGCATTATGCAGAGATCATTATCAGAGGCTGATATTAACTTGCAAAGAATATTATGCAAATCATTCTCCTGTTCTTCTAAAAAGAAATTTCCTTCATAATGCAAAGCGTGACAAAAAAAAAATTGTGCAGAGGCTTTTGGCAAAATTACATTCAGAAGATGTAACAGTTTTTCTGCTTACTAGCACAATCCATTTGTGCCTTTCTGCTGGATTTTCTCAACTCAAGCTGATAAAGGATGAATTTTAAAATGAGGGCTGGGGTTGAGGGGGGAGAGTATTGTACCTCATGGGTTCAGGAATAGACAGGGAGGCTTCTCGCATTTAGATCGTTGTTTCAAATCCGTACGGATAGTCATTACAGGCTCTGTTAGTTTTCAGCTATTCGTCGCTCTCTGAAATGATTTGGCGGTGTGTCCCGTGTTTCCGACGGGCAGGGGTGCACAGCATCGCCTTCCCCGTGAGCAGCGCTTTGTGGGTACCTGACTTAAATACACTTCACGGCGTCGAACTTCCCCAATGTCCAATGTTACACGTTCGTTGCACTGTTAAGGCTCTGTGTCGCTGGTACCGGTAAGACCACCCTGAATGAGGGGCACTGCCTGGGTGATGGGAGGTGGGATGACGGGTGGTCCTGCCCCGAGGCGGTCCAGCCTTGGCATCTCCTCTGCGTTTCTCTGAGCATCAGCACGTTCCTGGAGGAGATCCTGGCCCTGGCTGAAGTCATTGTGGATTTTGCCACTGGCTTCATCCCTCCTCCATATTTTTCTTTTTTTTTTGTTACAAACTGGTTGTATCAGTTCAGAGCTGCCCCTTTTTAATACAGAAACCAGACTCTGCTCAAATCGAGGGGATTGTTTTATAGGTATCGGCTGTTCTGCTCTTCTTATAGGTTGATTGACAAAAATAGACCCTAATAAATATTGTAACTGGCTTAAATGACTAAAATATTTACAGGCTGCGGATCGCAGTCAGAGTTGGAAAAGCTCATTCACTGTAGAACCCCATTTTTCAGGCACTTAAGATAATTTTGAAAAATTGTAGCGTTTGTCCTGAATTTTTGTTTGGGCATTTCTCCATACAAATATGGTTGAGAAAAGTCAGTAATATTCAGAGATACATATTGAATTATAGCGTCATAAAATGACAGAGAGAGTTTTCACTAGCATGGGAAATTTTCAGACTTTTTTTTTATGTCTAGTTAGATAACTCAATATTTTAAAATCAAACCAAATTAGATAAATAAGCTGGAAGTCATCGTTAGCATTCGTCAAGCAACTTAGGCTGGATGTTCAGGCATTGACTGACTCCACCTCTAGCTGCAGGGTTTCCCTGTTATGAACGGGTGAATACTAATCCCTGTTTATGCTCTGCTGCAGAGAAATGGATCCATCAGTAGTTTTCGATCTCGAAGCCCTTGGTGAGCGCGGGGTCGGAGTGCCCTGGGCGGGTGGATGTATCTGTGTGACGAGCACGGCAGTGCTCAGCTGGGTACCACCGTTTACACCTTGTGCCAACACGAAATACTCTACTTCGGTGGCACAGAGGAGAACTTTTGATACCCCAAAAGTGGCCCCAGGGTGCGGTTGCGATGTGATAATGACGGCAGTGAGCGATTCCAAGAGTTGGCTCTGCCCCGGGCAGCTCCCAGTACCCTGCTCACCCCCCGTAAGGAGCTGCTGCTTGAGCGGGGAGGTACATGCTGGAACCCGCTGCAGGAATTACTGGGAAAGGATGGCTTTCTGTTTCTTTAAAGGTGGACGGAAGGATGAGTCAAAGTCGTGAGGTGTTGTACTCTAAACATGGGGGCAGAAAGGAGTCTTTTTGTCTTCTGGGTTTCTTTGTTTCCTGGATGTTTCGTAGCGCAGACTTGCTAGCAGAGCAGTGTTAAGCACGTTTCTGCAAATCTCTTTCTGGTGCCCTCTTGAAAAGGGTGATGCTGCTAAATGAGAATCAAATATTTAGCTCGAAACTTGTTTTTTTTTTCCTTCCAAGGACTCCTCCTTTTGCCTGTATTTGCTTATCGTAGAGGACAGGCTGAGAAGCGACCGGCAGCCGTCCCACCTGGAGCCTCTGTCCCTGCAGATCCCCAGGCCGTGGGGCTGGTGACTTGCCGTGACCGTTCCTCGTGTTGTCCTGGGTGGGCTCCGTCCTCGGAGGGGGCCCGCGCTGCTGGGCTCACTGGCCTGGGCTCTGCCTGGCCGGCCGTCTGCGTGCCCGGGGCTGGGTTTAACTGGGACAGCAGGGTTCTCTCTCACGGTAGACAACTGATGTCTCTTTTCCTGTGTTCCCTTCGTATTTCCAGTTGGAAATATAGCTGGGAATATTCCCTGTCAGTGGGGTTGAGTGAACTTTGTTCCCTTGAACTGCTGCAGCAGTTAGGAAATTAAAAAAACCCCAAACCAATAAAACAGCCCTGCATATAAATAGCTGTTTGTTCTTTTTCTTTTGAAGACGGCTGTAAATGCGAAGCTCGGGAGTGCCGCATGGCAGTGGGCTGAGGGGTGACCCTGGCCCGGGGCTGGGTCGTGTCGAGAGCATCACCCGGACCCGCGGGGGGGGTCTGGGCACCCGTTCAGGGCACCCTGTTCCCGCCGCGCGAGTCACGTATTTCCCTTTGGGAACCTGTCAGTGGTGGGGCAAAACGCTCAGAAGAGTTTGTCCAGCTTGAATGAAGACCTCAGGGTCTTTTAAAACGCAGTGAAGTTTTCTAGACTCTAAATTTTTCTTTCTGTAGGTAAGCTCAACCTCTCTGAAGGGCTGCAGCATGAAGACACAGAATTTCTTTGGGTTTTATGGTATTTCTTAGAAGAGCATTTGCAGCACTAAACACCAAGCTCCTTCCCTTTGTGTTCCTCCCTTTTCCAGTTAAGCTCACGTTAGACTGTGCGTATCAACAGGGGCTTTTATCCTCTGCTCCTCTTCGCCAGGTTTGTATTGCTGCCTCCCTCGCTGCGACCACGTTCTTCCCATCGTGCGTTAATAAAACCAAAGCAGAGGCCAGCGCGATCTTCTGCTGTCTCTGTGTCTGCTGGAGGGAACCTCTTCCCAACAAACCGCGTGAAAATTGCAACAGGTTATGTAAATTGTGGGCAAGGAAAAAAACCAATATGCAAACCTGGTGTAACTTGTGAGTATATGTCTTGGAAAGAAGTTACTCTAATGCAGAGCACAGGTTTTTCTAACGTGAATTACGGGCTTGCTCTTCTGCAGGCGTGATGCTAGCTCACGGATGTGTAAGCAGATATTACAACCTTGAAGAATCTTGTAGGACGTAAAAGTTTTAATTAAAAATCTGGCTTGGTTGAGGGTATTTTGGTGTAGTATGAATGTCTTCATCTCTTTTGAAAAAGAATTAAATGAAACCCTTAGTATTTTTTTTTTTATTTCTGCATATTTATTCTTGAAGTTGAAGCATTAGAAAATAATTGAGTAAAACAAAATCCACAAGGCTTCAAATTACCTCTAGCTTAATGTTTTATTTAAAAGGTTTGCTAACTGACATTCTTTATAATGAATTAGGTCACGCGGCTCTAAAGAGTGTTGTGGGTTTTCTTTTTTACATTTAAATTTGAGGCTGCTTCCCTTGAAACTTGGGCTCCGCTGCCGTGAACTGCCGTACGGCTGTGACTCCCCATCTCGGGGAATCTCGCTCTAATTATTCTCAATCACACTAGTGCAAATGAATATATCCATGTTTGGAGGATCGAAGCGGTGTTGTCATGGCAATCTCTGTAAGGTCATGAGAACCTCATGGATATTGTTTGCCGCCTCTCCTGGGAGACCTCTCCTACCTTTGCAAAACTATGGATTTGGGGGGTTTGGGGAATAACTTTAAAGCATGATGTTGTAATGATTTGGCTAAAAGGATTCTCTGTTTCCTACCAGATAGCCGAAGGCACCGCGGTTCAGGTGAAGCTGATTGTGGTCTGTGGCTCATGTCTCGTGTGCCCACTAGTCATCTTCCAGCTTGCCAGATCCCGTGGCCGGGCTGGCTCCGGGAGGTGGGATCCTTATAAACCACGGGGACGGCGGAGCGGACCTGTTTGGTGGGTGCTGGTTAACGGTGCTCAGTGTGCTGGGACGGGCTCTGGCTTGGGTTTTGTGGGGAAAGGGCGGCGGGCGGGAGGGGCGTCCGGTGCAAAATACAACGTGGACGCTGGGAGAAGTGGCAAGGGCAGCACCGAGGGTGTTTGCTCAGCCCTGCTTGGGCAAAGCTCTCCTCTCCTAAAAGAGGTCATGGCCAAGTCACAGCCTGGTTTTATTCGGGTTCCGCAAGGTGAGAGATGGATAACAAAGCGCATCTACCTGGGTGCGCAGCGAGAGGCTTTGTAGGTGCAAGCGTGAGTCTCTGTGCTTTTGTGAACTTCTGTTTGTGAAAGGTGCTAAATCCTAAACTAGAATGAAAGCTAAATTTAAAAAAGAAAAAGTGTAAAAGTGGTCCGAAAAGGGAGTTCATTTTGTTTAGTAACATGTGTGGAAACCTTTTGCATGTTTGGATTGCAGCAGCCAGACCGATGATTTTACAAATATCTTGTGTAGTAGGACAAACGCATTCGCTAAAATTGGCATTTAGCAAACCTTGGTTTAGGTGATCCATGTAGTTGCGGGTTTATGGTTTTGTATTTCTAAGTTATTTTTGTTTTAAAAAAAACCCCAAAGAACACAAACAAAACAAAACCAAAAATACATCTTATTGATAGAAAGCCGTTAAAGCATTTTGATTTGCAACTAAATGCAAGTGAAATCTGCAATTCTTTTGCTAGCCCAAAGAAGTTACAGATACTTACAGACCTCCGCACGGAGCCACCGTCGTTTCAGCCTTTAGACGGATTTAGCACAGGCATATGCAAGTTTTTTACGTGCAGGTTACTTGGTTTGAAAGATCTGACGTTATTTGATGGTTGGTATCAATATTCTACAAAAGGGTATGGGATCCATATTTAAAATTAGAAGAAAATCTGGAATGTTATTGGCGATAGAAGAGACACGACTACACCTGTCAGGGTGCCGTGTGAGCCTACGACGTTATACGTCTTATCTGCGCTTCGTTGTTTCTGGTTGCTGCGTCTGTCAAGATTTTGAGCCTGGCCGATCTCGTCCTCTCACACCCAACATGCGCTCACGCCTCAGAGGAAGAAAACAGGTTTTCACGCGTTTTTGCACCTTGCAGGTGTGCCGACCGGTTCACCCTTCCCACGCAAGGCCTGGCTTGCAGAGCCCCTGCCCTGGGCTGGGTTTGCCCCAGCCCATGCAGGGAGCGGGTGCGCTGCCCCGGGCTGTGGGGTGCCCTGGCACGGGGGGTCCCGTATGTGGCAGGGGTCACCCCCAGACCATGCGACTTGTCTGCCCATCGGGGGGTCTGTTTTGACCCAGCTTTCTCTAGAACTTTACAAACATGTCGAATTAAAGGGGGTTTAAATGAGAATTTTAGGTCATTGCTGTAAGCCAAAGAAGGGCTTCCTAGTTTCGACTGTAGATATGAGTTAGTTTTGTTTTTTTTTTTTAAACCCAACTCCAAACAAGTGGAACTACATTAGAAGAATTACTTCAAATGGTCTGTCTTTCCCTCTGCTTTCTGCGGAGGGACGGAGCAGAGGCTGACCGAGAAGGGAGCTGGTTGTCTGGGCTGACCTCCTGGCACACGGGCGTTCTCATTGACTGCTGCCTCGGCATCCGCACGCGTGCCCGCGGTGCTTGAGCCTTTCGTCTTGGCACCTCTACTATGTCCGTTAATAGAGCCAGGTCTTCAGGACTTGCGGAGAAGCCCCCTGAACAACTTCTTCTGACCTATTCTGGCTTGTGTACCCAACACCTGGCCAAGTGGCCAGCAAGCTGCTGGCCCGTGTGAGGGGCTTGGTGTGGCCGGTGAGGTTAAAAAAGGCACGGTGGAGCCTTTGATGCTGGGGAAGCAATTAACTGCAGCTTCTGCAATATTGAACGTTGCTTCAAAAACTTCCAGTTATCCCTCGCGTTGGCCCTTGTCGATCATTTGGTTAACTAACGTGTTTCTTTCAGCTTTGGTGACAGTAACGTGTGAGTAAGCAGAACACCCAAATTTCTGAACAATGGCTAGTGGCAATTTCCTAATTTCCTGAGTGAGCGCAGGCTTCTTGGGGTTTCATTCCTGTGCCAGAAAGACTATTTGCTCATACAAAGTTCTTCATTGTAATAGGAAAAAAATCAATTTGATTACTTTCATGTCAGCATGCATGTCTAATGGCTTAGAAGTTATTGCAGCCATAAAATATACAGTATCATTTCTCTCTCGCTCTGAAATTTGACAGGATTAATATAGTCAGCATGAAATCTTAGTCATAAAGTCGACCATAAGTGATGGTAAAATTAGCTGCTGAAATCGTCTGCTTATGGAAAGCATCTTCTGTTTTTCCTTCTGGGAAAAAATATCAAGGGGCTGGTGTGCGGATCGGAACGGGAGCTCTCTGCATCTCGGACCCTAATACAAATGTGTCCGTGTCATCTCGCGCTCTGCTGACGAGAGAGATGGCGAGCGCCGTTCCACGCTCTGATGTCCCGGATCGCCGGGAGCGCGGTTTGGAGCCCGTTCACCGCCTGGCCGGGCGGCGGGGCTGGGTTTCGTGGCCCGTGCAGCCGCGGTGGGGGGATCGCGGCTCTCCCGCATCCCACCCTCCCTGTAAGTCACTCCCTGCGTGAGCCAAAGGGAGGTGCGTTGCAGAGCCTGAAAAGCATCTCCCCCTTCAGAGGCTGGACTTTGGGTTAGAAACCGGGGGGCTGTGGTGTGGCCCTTGGGCGGCGTGTGTCCTCCAACGGTGGGGCGTGTTTGCCTGCCTGTGATGGAGCGAACGATGCACCAATTTATATCTGATGCAGTGCAAGCCTTGTGGTGGTTGAAAAGCGGTTTCTTTCCATGGGTCGGTGCTCCGGTGAGGTTGGAGGGAGGTGAGGTCCCAGTGAGCTGAGCTTTGCTCGTGGTCTTCACCCGTGGGCTTGAGCAGATGCTCTTCCTGCTCCTGCAACCTGCTGCCGCCTTCTTGGTCGCCCGCTGTCCTCCTCGCCCGGTGCCCTTGGGAAGTGGGCTGACCACCTCCCTTGGGGGGAGAAACGCCCCGTAGGAAGGTACCTGGCTCTGAGCTGAGGGTCAGAAACCTCGGCTTGAAGCTGGGCTTCGTCCTGCCAAGTGACGGCGCTGGGTGCCAGCGGAGGAGCCTGGCAGATGGCCGGAGCAGCCGCTCCGTCCTGCTCATCCACCTCCAAACCTGTCCCGGGGAGTGGAGATAAAGTGCTGGGGTTAGGCAGGGGGATGTTTGCTGACGGGTTATCCTTCACCAGCCCAGCCTTTGAATTACTTGTTAGTGTTTCTGTTTAATGACATCTCGTTTCGGCTGCGTTGTGTAAGGTGCCCACAGCTGTTTTTTCTGCTTATGAAGCTGGTTCCAGAAGAGGTAAGGAACTGGGTGCTGGTGTCTTTAATATCAGCCTTAACCGAGGGAAGACAGCGTCTTGCATCCGGGCATCATTTACCCACCCCATAGGGTCCAAGACCAGAGTTTCATTGCTAGCCCTTGGCCCGCTTGGCTTTGCAAGGGGAAGTTTCTCCTGCTTCTTGAGCAAAGTCAGGCAGGGTTTTACTTCTCCAGGGGGGCTTGGGGGTCCCTCTCATTGTATTCAGATGCTCCCATCTCCGCTGGAAGGCTGTCATCCTGCTGGTTTCGCATGTTCTGCCTCCCTTGGCACCTCATTGTGAAAAGTTAATATCTGGTCATTGGTTTTGGCTGCATCTCCAAGGCAACTTCATTCATACGCCAGCTCCCGGTTCATACCGATCCGGACATGCCTAGATGACTAACTCCCGTCTCCTGTTACGCCGTCCCAGAAGAGTTGTTAACTCCTTCGGCCCAGGTGGGTGGTGATGGTACGGCAGGAAGTGGGCAGGCAGGGTGGGGGGATACCATGAACACCCAGCAAATGCTGACTTGCTCTGTTCCCCCTCCATCCTTTCTGCTTTGGTTTGCTTCCCAGCACCCCGTCCAGCCTGGAGAGCAAAGAGCTCGTTGCTATTTAAGATCCTTTTCAGTGCAGAAAGGTCTCAGACTAAGTTTGCTTCTCCTGAAATTATTATGCTTCATTATCCTTTGGTTTGGGCAGAACATTGCCTTTGGGATCTAAACTTACTGAAAAATTTCATTTGAAAAAAAGAACTTGGCTGCTCACTAGCAATATGCTCTGAAATGCAGCTAAAATTAAATTTTGCATTTCATGCAAACCGAGGGGGGATTTTCCTCCAAGGGGCAGGCGATGCGATGAGACCACTGCGTTCCCGGTGTGTGTTCGAGGTCTGTGAGCCCTGCGAGACGGAGCTGTCACGGGTTAAACGTGGAGACGCCCAGCGTTGCTGTGGCGCCTGGTCCCTCGCTATGTGCCTGTTTCTGTGTGGGTTTGTCAGATACAAATTTACAGCCCCCAGAGACTCCTTTTGATTCTCACCAAAAGATGTAGGAAGGAGGAAAATGAGCCAAACTCTGCTTTTTTTTTTTTTTTCTTTTTTTTGCTATTTGTTTCTCTTACAGCAGTGCTGAGAGGTGCTGTTGGCTAGATGATGATGATGATACGTCCTTATAATCCGCACCACTCGCTGGGATGGGTCCCACAGCACCTGGCGATTCTCCATCGGGGCGAGTGACTGGACCCCAGGAAAGCATCCGACCCCGGGAGGGAGCGGGGCTGGTAGAGGGGCAGAGCAGGTCCAGCTCACACCAGCACCAAGCAAAGTTCGGTTTGAGCTCGACGATGCCGCGCTCTTCCCTTGACGCGTTTGAACACTGACGTGGTCCCTGTATCCCACCTGGATGTCGTGATGCTGCTTTTCTCGGGTTCCTGGAGGTGATTTGACAGGAGCGTGGGCACGGGTAGGAAAAGCACGTTGGGTTTTACTGGTCACGTTCCTGTGCTTGCAGCCTAAGTGGGGTATCGCAGCAGAAATCAAGGGTCAAGATAGCCCTGGGGATCGCTAAGATGTACAAACTTGAAACCCTGTTAATTTTTTAACGCCGAATGCATTTTGGGAGATCCGTTACACTGAAACATCAGGCAGAGAATTAAACACGCCGGGAACACGAACCTGCCGTGACTCTTGACCGCGCCCGACCGG